>NC_142938.1:64963584-64973584 GCF_046866305.1 Octopus bimaculoides | reverse complement strand
CTTATTTTTACTGTATTGAAAGTGTTTTGCGTTGCATGTGTGCGGTGCCTAGTAGTGATATTTTCTGTATGTTATATACATTCGCAATTCCTGGTGTTTTTGGTTATGTATTTGTCTGAATGTCTTTTAATCATACCTACTGCACCTATTATTATAGAGATTGTTTCTGGTTTTAGGTTTCAAATTCGTGTTATCTCTATTTCCAGTTCTTTCTGTTTTGAAAGTTTCTCTGTTTCTTTTAGAGATACATTGTCATCTGTTGATTAGAAAGCATTTTTCTCCTGGTGTTCCCTGACAACTATATCCGGTATTTTATCTTGATTTCTCTTATCTGTATGTATTGGCATATCCAAAACTATGGTTGCTTTGTCATTTTCTGAGACCTTTTCTGGGGCATGCCTATACCATTTTTTATTCTGTTATCATTCCTTAGTGTATTTAGGTTCCAACTCTCATGTCTGTGGATATATTTCTCCTCAGTCAAGACTGGGCAGCCGGAGACAATATGATTTATTATTTCCTTACCAGCACCACATATTCTGTAGTTTCTTGCATTTTTCTTCATTATGTGTTTCTGGTGGAGATGCTTGCATTTAAAAATCCTTCCCTCTTTGCTTCGAGTCTCGAGCTTCTGAACAATTGTTGGGATTTTACTTGGTCTATTTTTTCTACTTAGCTTATCCCAGGATTTGCCATGTAAGGGCTTTTCTTGCCATCGTTGTATCATGGTATTTTGTAGTTCCAGTTGTTTTACAGCTTTAGTTGTTTCCTCTTTTTCTTCATAGTTGTCAAGTGCTATGATTTCTTTCTTGTATTTTTCGCCTTTCTTAAAGACAGAAGACAATTTTTTTGTTTCACTCGTGTTTTGTAGCTATTTTCCTTTTGCTGAATTAGATATTTTTATAATCCTATGGTGGTTATTTTATTGTAGTTTTCTAGTTGTATAAGGCCTCTACTACCTTCAATTCGTTGTATGTAAAACCTTTTTGTCTCAGATTTTGGGTGATGTATTCTAAATTCCGTCATTGCTTTTCTTGTTTTCCTATCTAGTTTGATTAGTTCATTTAATGTCCAATTAAAAATATTGTAACTCTAACTTATAACTGGGACCGCTAGAGTGTTGATACATATTATCTTGTATTTCGCATCGGGCTCTGTTTTAAATATTAATCTAACGCGCCTGTAGTATTCCTTCGTAATCTTCTCTTTCATTTGTGTGTATTGTACCATATCTAGTTCACTGATTCTTGAGTATTTGTATGTGTGACTTTGGTCTAATTCTCTTATTTCATTTTCTTATCTAGAGTGATATTGTTACTCTTAACATCCTTTCGAGGTTGCTTTGGCACATTTTTCTAAGCCGAATTTCATGCTTATTTCTTTGGTAAACCTCTTCATTGTCTATAGTAATGTTTCTAGTTGTTTATCATTTGCAGCATACAGTTTTAGGTCACCCATATAGAAGAGATGATTGATTGTTTATCGTAGCAGTTACATTCACATCCAGTTCTAATGAAGCGTGTCAGCTGAAGGCGTCAGTGCCAAGCAGAAAAAGAATGGAAAGAGCGAGTCTCCTTGGAATATTCCTCTTCTAATGTGGATAGCTTTAGTTTTGTCATGGCATGTATTATATCTCAAAATCACGTACATGAACAGAATTGGAGGTGAACTGAATGGCTAGTCCATGACTATTTACAAATAGTGCAAAAAAATCCATTTGCTCGTATGCCCTGACAATGATTACGTAAGGATATTTGCTGGTATGCCCTGGTGATGCATTGGCAAGAATGTTTGAATTTATTCTTACGTGTGCGTGTGTGTGTGTGTGTGTGCGTGTGTGTGTGTGTGTGTGTGTGTGTGTGTGTGTGTGTGTGTGTATGCATGCACGTGTATCCATATGTCCGTCTCCGTCAATATTTTTACTCCTTTATCTGTCCGCAAAACCATTTTATGAAATTTTCAAATATACAAAGGTTCCAGTATCATCATCATCATCATCATCATCAGCAGCAGCAGCAGCAACAACAGCAGCAGCAGCAGCAGCAGCAGGAAAAGCGGCGTCGACAACAACAAAAGCGATTGTACGAGCGGATTGTTTTACATCCGGATAGAATACTTAACTCCGGGGAACACTCGTACGTGTTCTTACTGTGTCATTTCTAAATATCCACTTTATTTATGACATTCACCTCATTTATAACATGCACACACACACACACACACACACACGCATGCAAACATGCAAAGACACACGCATATATATATATATATATATATATATATATATATATATATATATATATATATATACACACACACACACACGCATGCAAACGCACACACGCAAACATGCAAAGACACACGCATATATATATATATATATATATATATATATATATATATATACACACACATATATCATTTCACTTTCCTTTTATCTAGTTTCAGCTCATGAGGTGTGGCCATGCTTGGGCACCGCCATTATATATATATATATATATATATATATATATATATATATATATAACGTGAGAGAGTTAGGGGTTGGGGGTACAACCCACTAAGGGATAGTATCTATCCAGTATACTGCTGGGAGGGTACCCAATTATTGCTACGCTAGTGCTATACTAGATGCAATCAATGGGAGCGGGTAAAAGTGGAGGTCTTACCCAAAATTTGTGTAACAATTTAGAAAATGGAGGATAATATGCTGAACCCAACTACTTGCAGACGGTGTATCCCGTTGAATTCATTAATTTAATTCATAGCAAAAGTGACAAAGGGAGGAAGAAAAGAAAAAGAAAGAAAGAACCAAAGCACAGGTGTCCATGGCAGACTATGTTATTTTGCCAACATGGTTTACATATAGAAGTACAAAGTACATAAGGAATTAGAGGATTATATATATATTCTTTTATTCTTTTACTTGTTTCAGTCATTTGACTGTGGCCATGCTGCAGCACCGCCTTTAGTCGAGCAAATTGACCCCTGGACTAATTCTTTGTAAGACTAGTACGTATTCTATCGGTGTATTTTGCCGAACCGCTAATTCACACACCAGCATCGGTTGTCAAGTGAAGTTGGGGGACAGTGTGTTACATATTCTAGGGCCCCAATGTATGTATGTATGTATGTATGTATGTATGTATATAAGTATGTATATGTGCATGCATGTATGTACATATATATGTGTATGTCTCTATGTGAGAATATATGTATGCATGTTTGTAAGCATGTTTTATAAATGTGTGCAGGCATTAGTTTTACGCACGAGTGGACAGTCATCATCATCATCATCATCATGTATGTAATCATGCGTGGATAAATGTATGCATGTAGTCGTGTATATAAGTATATATGTAAATATGAATGCAGTATTTAGGCACGTGCATACGTTTGTGTTACGTATGTAAGCTTGCATGTATTTCCATGTGCACGTAAATATGTATGGATGTGTATGTATGCATGTATATATGTTTGACTGTATATAACTATCTATGCATGTCAGGCCACCCTTCCTGGTACTGGTAACATGTAACCTAGTACCACCTGCCGGCGTCTAAACCGGCAATCGTAGCAATCTGGGTAAAGGAAAGTGTCTTTGCTAGAAATTCTAAATGATGAGATAAAAAGCCTATCAAAGGGTGGATGAGTGAACAGCCAGGGCGAGGGTGGGGGAGGAAGAGACCCAGCGTCTTTGTTTAGACATCTTCCTAGGACAGGGGTTCTCAACGATTTTTTACTTATCAGCCTCTTTGGTTCCTTTATTACATGGGTGGACCCCCATAGCCATTCGCTATTTAAAAGGTCCTATTGCATTTTTATAATTAAATATCATTAAAACGTGTATAAAAATTGTTTGTGGAAATATAGGCGCAGGATTGGCTGTGTGGTAAGTAGCTTGCTTACCAACCACATGGTTCCGGGTTCAGTCCTACTGCGTGGCACCTTGGGCAAGTGTCTTCTACTATAGTCTCGGGCCGACCAAAGCCTTGTGAGTGGATTTGGTAGACGGAAACTGAAAGAAGCCCGTCGTATATATGTGTATATATATATATATATTTGTGTGTGTTTGTGTGTCTGTGTTTGTCCCCCCACCATCGCTTGACAACCGATGCTGGTGTGTTTACATCCCTGTAACTTAGCAGTTCGGCAAAGAAGACCGATAGAATAAGTACTAGGCTTACATAGAATAAGTCCTGGGGTCGATTTTCTCGACTAAAGGCGGTGCTCCAGCATGGCCGCAGTCAAATGACTGAAACAAGTAAAAGAGTAACAGAGTAAAAGAGTAAATATAACCAACTTTCTGCATATAAACTTTACTGGTCAGAAGCACAATTTTTTCATGGCCCCTGAAAAATTACTGTAGACCCTCAACTTATTATATTGCATCCGCGAACCCCCATAAGTGTTATATGGACGCCCCAGGGTCTATCTGGACATCAGTTGAGAACTCCTGCTCTAGGAGAAAGAAAACTTTATGAGAAAACACATAGATTGTTTACAGAGTGGGCTTGGTCCTGTGCAAGGCCCTTCCTCACTTTAAAATGTTTTAGGCTCAAGCTTCACTTGGTTTCTATGATCTCGATTATGTTGTTTACTCTGATTGGCCAATGAAAGCAAAGCACTCCATGAAAAATCCAGGAAGAAATGAAGACATGTGCCAGCCAGTTGGATGACTCTCCGAACATCTGCAGCAGAAGTTGGTTATCGGTGCCACATCTGTGCAAAGAAAAATAAAGTGAAGGCCCTGAGCGTGAGGGAAAAGTCACATCCGTGTTGCTAACAGTTAAGAGAAGCGATGACATTGGTCGAAATCGAGAGGCAACCCTCATGTATGTATGTATGTATGTATGTATGTATGTATGTATGTATGTGTGTATGTATGCATGTATGCATGTGTATATGTATATATGTATGCATGTATGTACGCATGCATGAGTGCATTCATGTACGTATGTATGTATGTATGCATGTACGTATGTTTGTATGTATTTATGACTATGCATTCATGAATGTATTTATGTATGTAGTTATAATTGCATGTAAGTATGCATGTATGTATGCATGCATATACATATATATGTATTTATGACTGCGTGTATGTATGTATGCATGTATATATGAATGTATGTCTATGAATGAATGTCTGAATGTATGTATTGCATGTATGTATGCATATATATATGTACGAAGTCGTTGGCCAGTTTTTCATCTCTTTTGCTGATATTTCGAACAAAAGCACTTCTTTGATAGGATTATAATCTATGTGATATTTTTTATAATAGCCCTGCTAAGATCGATACTACTGAGAGTAAATGACGGGGCTACAAACAACAGTCGAATCGTCCTGTATGGAACCGCCACATTTGGTTGGCAATTATATTTTACAATATATATATATATATATATATATACATATATATATATATATATATATATATATATATATATATATATATATATATATATATATACATATATATATATATATATATATATATATATATATATATATATATATATATATATATATATATATATATATATATATATATATATATATATGTACGTATATATATTGTTGTTTCACTCATTAGACTGTAATCCCACTGGGGCACTACCATGAAGAATTTTACTCGACCTCAACCCCAGTACTTATTTTTCTGCAAAGCCTGGCACTGATTTTATCGATCTCCTTTGCCCAATCTCTAGGTTATGGGGAAATAAATGCACCAAATTTATTGAGACACACACACGTACACACACACACGTACCCCCACATACACACACATGCACACGTATACGACGGACTTCTTTCAGTTTCTGTTTACCAAATCCACTCACAAGTCTTTGGTCGGCCCGAGTTTATAGTAGAAGACACATGCTCAAGGTGCCACGCAATGGAACTGAAGCCGGAACCATGTGGTTGGTAAGAAGGCTACTAACCACACAGCCACTCCTGCGCCTCATATGCATATGTATGTGTATGTGTGTGTATATATATATATATATATATATATATATATATATATATATATATATATATATATATATATATATATATATATATATATATATATAAGAAGGGTATTGGATTCAACCAAACCCAAAGATACAGGTAATACCGAGTAAGTGCTGTATACCGACGAGTTTTGCCCCATTCGTTGTATAAACAAGAGTGGGGATTATAACATAGGTCGTGTATTAGCGTGTGTATGTATAAATAGAGAAAAGGATAAAGAGAACACCATTGTTCTCTTTATGATTTTCTCTATTTATACACACACACACACACACACACACACACACATATATATATATATATATATATATATATATATACACACATCTATATCTATATATACATAACCGGAATTAAATGAGTCGATACCGGATCTGTATTGGATTGTTTTTGTCGAGTTGCAACAACACGACGACGGCAGTATGACCAGGATATTTCTGACACCATATACAATTATATATATAGTTTTAATTGTTAGATGTTTGATAATATTGTTATTGTTGCTGTTGTTGTCGTTGTCATTGTCCTATTGGTTATTATTTATTTACATTTTGTTTGTGGTATTTATAATATGCCATTTGTTTTGTTGATTCATTATGAATTTATTGTTTTGCCCGTCACATTAGAAGCACATTATTATTATTATCGACAAGGAAGGGGACGATTTGGCAGAACCGTTAGCCGGGCGAAATGCTTAGCGGTATTTCGTCTGTCTTTACGTCCTGAGTTCAAATCCCACCGAGGTCGACTTTGCCTTTCATCCTTTCGTGGTCGATAAATTAGGTACCAGTAAAACACTGAGATCTATGTAATCGACTATTCAGACCCTTTGTGTCTATAGTAGAAAGGATTATTATTAACGAGGCTGCAAGCTGGTAGAACCGTTAACACGCCGGATTAAATGCTTAGCGGTATTTCGTCCGTCTTTACGTCCTAAGTTCAAATTCTGCAGAGGTCGATTTTGTCTTTCATCCTTTCAGAGTCAATGAAATAAGTACCAGTTACGCACTGGGAACGACATAATCGAGTATTACCGTCCCTTAAAATTTCAGGCTTTGTGCCTATAATAGAAAAGATTATTATTATTATTATTATTATTATTATTATTATTATTATTATTATTATTATTATTATTATTATTATAAAGGCACCGAACTCGCAGAAACGTTTGCACGCCGGGCGAAATGCTTAGCGGTATTTCGTCTGCCGCTACGTTCTGAGTTCAAATTCCGCCGGAGTCGTTAAATTTTTTTACCAATGAAACACTGGGGTCAATGGAATCAACTAGTCCTTCCCCCAAAACTTCAGGCCTCATGCCTATAGTAGAAAGGATTATTATTATTATTATTATTATTATTATTGTTATTATTATTATTATTATTATTATTATTATTATTATTGTTATTATTATTATTATTATTATTATTATTATTGTTATTATTATTATTATTATTATTATTATTATTATTTTTATTATTATCATTATTATTATTATTATTATTATTATTATGAGTAGCAGTAGTAGCAGTAGTAGTAGTAGTAGTAGTAGTAGTAGTAGTAGTAGTAGTAGTAGTAGTAGTAGTAGTAGTAGTAGTAGTGGCAGTGACAGTAGTAGTTTCCTGTATGGAAGATCTTTTTACTTTGATGATGTATAAAAATATTTCCACGATTGGTTTCTTGTTTTTGACAGGAACGAAATGAACAACAACAACAACAACAACAACAACAACAACAACAACAACAGCAGCAGCAGCAGCAGCAGCAATAAATATTAGCTGAGAACTATAAAAGAAAAACTGTTTGAAATGACGTTTGAGCAGTGAATGTGAAATCCCAACAGTCATGCTTACACGGGCGTGCACACACACACACACACATGCATGCACACACATATACACACAAAAACACAAACACGCATACACGCACATACATATACACATAAACGCATACACACATAAACACAAACAAAGCACACTATAAGTAGAGACGCACGCAGCATGCACAGATATATACCGTCAAACACGTATTGTTTTATATATATACATATATACACATGCATATATATATATATATATATATATATATATATATATATATATATATATATATATATATATATATATATATATATATATATATATATATGTATATATTTATTTATATGTATATATATATATATATATATATATATATATACACATATATATATATATATTCATGTATATGCATATACGTGTATGAACGACTATATACATAAACAACGTATACGTACACATGCACACACACACTCACGCACGCATGTACACACATACACACATAAGTACGTATACATACACAAAATACACGCACGCACTTTAGGGAAAATTTATTTGCAATATCTACTAACGACTATTTCATGGAAAATATTTGATGTCAGCATTATTCAAACATTTTCTGAGGTCAACATGTTGCTGACTTGTGACTGAGTGAAGTTCGTCACTCTCACTCAATTTCCAATAGATATGCTAGAAGGCAACACTTCCCTTTCTCCCCTCATTTTACTTTTCAAGTAAAAATTGAAAAAAAAAAAAGAAACTGATGAGGGCTAGGCTAAAGAGAAAGGTGTCCTGTCTTCAGTTCTTTCAGCCTCGTCGATCACACAACCTTTCCCGGAAAAAAAGGAAGGCGGTGGGACAGTCTTCTCAAACGACGTAGCTGTTAGTCGGGACCGTACTGCTCGCGACATCTGGTGTCCGGCATAATTAATTGCACAAGTGAGCAATACTCGGGCATTGGACAAGTGCTTGCAGAACAGTTTCGTTTCTCTGCGCGCATCTCGGGTAGACCCAGCTGACACTATTTCTTAACTGGGACCGAAATGCTGCCTCCATCCCGGTAGAACTGATAGGCTAGAAGTTTCTGGAAATTATCTTTTAATGCCTGCCTGAAAGTTCTCCAGAACTGTTATGTCTCAACGCTACTGCTATCTAGCACCTTCGGATGACCTCTACTCAACTGATACACAACTGCTACTCGACTGCTACTCAACACACCTACCACGGCCAAACTACCTCTATTTATATGTCTTGGGAGATCCTACTTCTTCCCCTGGGAGCGTCGACACAACAAGAACAGACAAGCCAGTTGATTCTCGTCGAATCCTAGAGTGAGTCAGACAATGTCGTGACTCGTGCTTATCATTAGACCTCTATAGAACACTAAAGTGGAACTTCCACTGATTACAGAGTCCGACTGGTTGAAGGTAGCAAGTACCTGCTAGTACTGTAGGCATTTGGTACCTTGTTTCGGTCTATATTTGATCCAGGACGCAGTCCTTTCTGTCCATAATATCATGACAGTGTTATGCTTATTTATTTCTTATTTTGGTATCAACAGTAGTGTTAAACAAAGTTGTATATTTTCACTTGCTTTTTTTTGTTTCAATATATATATATGACTACAGTACTGATGAAAATCAGCAGTGAATCCAAACCTCGATTAACCATGCAATATATGTACGATGGAGGACTTTTTAATTTATGTTATCTTAGACCAAAATACAGTACACGTATGACCATGACTTGCGAGCTGCTGTTTGCCGGCGATAAAGCTGCAGAATCCTAAATCAAATTCGATCTACAAATCCTTTCCGATGCATTTGTTTACACTTATGAAATGTTTGACTTCGCTGTCAGCATCTCGAAGACGATTAGTCTTCTTCAATTCTTCGATCAGAACAAGGAAAACCTCTCTTAAATTACTATCCATGGTGAACTTGTCGAAGTTACCTTCTTTTCTCTTTCGGCAGCATCTTACCCAAATTTTCTTTCTAAAAAGAGTATATAACCAATCAATTGCAAGCTGTCCATAAAACCTTTGGGCACGCCTCACATCATGCCTTCTACAACAGTTATCTAAAACTGAACCCCTTTGCTTCAAAACATTTTCATAAGTTTATCCTAAATGCTCATGCATGATTTCAGACTGTTAGTTAGC
>NC_142938.1:64933584-64951084 GCF_046866305.1 Octopus bimaculoides | reverse complement strand
TCCAGGACCGCATATTCGTCTTGACCAGTGGTTCCGAAACTTTTTCGGGCTGCTGCTCCTGACACCCAGGCCATATTCCTAGCGCCCCCACGCCAACTAACCATCACAAACATAGACCCCTTTCTGAAGCAAATTCAAAGAAACTGTATTTCACAAATATAAACTTAACCGAATGAATCCATTATTTTGTTGTTTTTACATGAATCGCCACCCCATTATCGCCCCAGTTTTTACACGAATCGCTTCCCTATTATTGCCCCACTTTTCTTCAACGCCCCCTTGGAACTTTGCACTGCCCTCAGGGTAGGAGAGAGGCAATACTGCTCAGTTTGGGAACCACTGGTTTTGAGTAAAACCAATTTAACTTCTGAGCATGTCAATATTAAAAAAAAAAAGACCGTTGCCAGGTCGTACCTGCTACTCGTACCCACGCAGCCATAGTAAAATATCTCTGATGGTTGATGCTTGGTCGGATACTAAAGCGCATCCTGCTAAGCAATTTACTAGGTGGGGACGATGGCTGAGGGCGCCCTGTAGGATTAAAAATAAAATTCATAAACGAGCGGAAGAGCTTCTCACAGAGAGAGCAACGGTCAACTACATTTGAAGAGGAGGCAGGTGCCATCAAGTTTTGCTTTTGCTTATTGCAAAAGCAACCAGTTTGTTGTATTGATGCGCTGTCCTTAGTGTATAGATTTGGGATTAGAGTGGAGAGAAACGCTTCTCTCTCTCTCTCCCCCCCACTCTCTCACTCTCTACTATTACCTTCTTCGTCAAGTGGCACTTGAAGGAGATGAAGAGGGCTAGGCCTGACAAGGGAGAGAGAAATAAAAAAGGAAAAAAAATTAAAACAACAAAAAAGCCAGATTACTTATTTCTACATAGACACCAATCAGCGGAAACGATGTTGCTGCTGCTGCTGCTGCTGTTGCTTCTGCTGCTGCTGCTGGTGGTGCCGCTGCTGTTGCTGATGATAAAGGTGGTGGTGAAAGTGTCGGTATTGTTGTTGTTGTTGTTGTTGGTGGTGGTGGTGGTGGTCATAGTGATGAAGATTATGACGATTTTGCTGTTTTTGTTGTTGTTGTTGTTGTTGTAGTTGATGGTGATGACAACGATGACGACAACGACGATGACGATGACGACGACGATGACGACGACGATGATGATATTAGCGGTGGTGAAGATGGTGGTGTTGATGACGGTGATGACAACGAAAGATTGTAACGAAAGCGAAGATGATGATGTTTTCGTCATTTGGCACGAGGGTAAAACACACACACACACACACACACACACACACACACACACACACACACACACACACTCACGCACACACATATATACATACGTACATACATTATATATATATATATATATATATACACTCTTTTACTCTTTTACTTGTTTCAGTCATTTGACTGCGTCCATGCCGGAGTACCGTCTTTAATCGAGAAAATCGACCCCAGGACTTATTCTTTGTAAGCCTAGTACTTATTCTATCGGTCTCTTTTTCCGAACCGCTAAGTTACGGGGACGCAAACACACCAGCATCGGTTGTCAAGCAATGCTAGGGGGACAAACACAGACACACAAACACACATACATATATATATATACATATATATGACGGGCTTCTTTCAGTTTCCGTCTCCCAAATCCACTCACAAGGCTTTGGTCGGCCCGAGGCTATAGTAGAAGACACTTGTCCAAGGTGCCACGCAGTGGGACTGAACCCGGAACCATATGATTGGTAAGCAAGCTACTTACCACACAGCCACTCCTGTGCCTATATACATATATGCAAAACATTTAAATAAACTTGCGGAAACGACCAAAACCCTAATAACATATAAATCCACAAGCTATAAGTTATATGACTCCGTGCGCATATTTATTTATACATCTGTTCTATTGTAACTAGAATACCCGGTTATTCACCTTGGAAAACATCGTTAAATTCCGTTACGCTTTGTGTAATTTTTGTTTACATTTCTAAAAGCAGTCGTACCTTTCGGCAGTTTGGAAAGCAAAGATAAGCGATCACTGATGAGTTCTAAATGATTGTTTCGATCCTCAGGCTAAGCTACTGAACCACGTGAGGTTTAACCACAAGGCTTATTTCTACAAATATGCACAACATATTTGTTTGTTTTTTTAAACAGTTAGTGAGTAAGATGGCAACGCAGATAGGAAGTGGTAAGGAATGCTAGCAGAGGGGGGAGTGTAGTAACAGAGAAAGAGAGAGAAAGAAGAATATCCTTTCTCCTATAAGCAGTGGGCCCGGAATTAAATAACAGAGGGTTAGTCAATGACATCGAGCGCTCAACTAATACTTATTTCATCGACAATGAGAGGATTAAAAGCAAAGTCAACCGCGGCAGAATTTGAACTCAGAACGTAAAATGAGAAAATAAAATAACAAGGAGTAAAACTTAAAATATATTCTTTTCTACTCTAGGCACAAGGCCAGAAATTTTGAGGGGTGGGGCCCAGTCGACTAGATCGACCCAGTACGCAACTGGTACTTAATTTATCGACCCCGAAATGATAAAAGGCAAAGTCAACCTCGGCGGAATTTGAACTCAGATCGTAAAGACGTGCGAAATAACGCTAAGCATTTCACCCAACGTGTTAACGTTTCTTATTTCTTTATTGGCCGCAAGGGGCTAAAAATAGGGGGGGATGACAAACAAGGACAGACAATGGGATTAAGTCGATTATATCGACTTCAGTGCGTAACTGGTACTTAATTTATCGACCCCGAAAGGATGAAAGGCAAAGTCGACCTCGGCGGAATTTGAACTCAGAACGTAACGGCAGACGAAATACCGCTAAGCATTTCGTCCGACGTGTTAACGTTTCTGCCAGCTCGCAGCCTTAAACTTAATATATATTATATATTATCCACAGGTATAGCTGAGTGGTTCAGAAGCTCGCTTTACCACCACGTCGGCTCGTGTTCAATCTCACTGCCCGACACTTTGGGCAAATGTCTTCTACTGTAACCTCAGTGTGACCAATGCCTTGCGAGTGAATTTTGTAGACGGAAGTTATGTGTATGTTATATCGTATATATACTCGCGTGTGTGTGTGTATATATATGTGTGTGTGTGTGTGTGTGTGTGTGTGTGTGTGTGTGTGTGTGTGTGTGTGTGTGTGTGTGTTTATGTCTGCGTTTGTTCATCCAACCACCACAGAAGCTTGGCAAACTGTGTTTGTTCGTTTACATTACCTAACTTAGCGGTACAGCAGAAGTAGTTGATAAAATAAGCACCAGAATTAAAAAAAAAAAGTTGTACGTATTGGGGTAGACTTATTCGACTAAAAACCGTTCAATGCAGTGCTCCAGCATGGCCGCATTCCAGTGACTGAAGCAAGTAAAAAGAGAAATTAAACATAAAAAAAGGGTGACTATATTATTAGTAACAATGTGATTTATCAAAATCTTTTTCTTTTTTTTCCTTCTCAATAATCTCATCGAGTCTGTTGTCTGATTTTTATCCCAATAATCTTTGACAAAACGTGGCAATCGTATGAAGTCATATAAATTTATGCTTCATTATAAAAATAAGGAAATTGATTAAAGAATTTCCTTATCACCCTTAGCTGAACGAGTTGAAAACGAGAAGTCCATCTAGTTGTACCGATCTGTCACAGGCGTGGCTGTGTGGTAAGAAGCTTGCTTCCTAACCACATGGTCCCGGGTTCAGTCCCACAGCATCGCATCTTGGGTAAGTGTCTTCTACTATAATCTCAAGTTGACCAATGCCTTTTAAGTGAATTTGCTTGACGGAAACTGAAAAGAAGCCCGTTATATATATATGTGTGTGTGTGTGTGTGTGTGTGTGTACATATATATGGCGCAAGCGTGGCTGTGTGGTAAGAAACTTGCTTCCTAACCACATGGTTCCGGGTTCAGTCCCACAGTATGGCATCTTGGGCAAGTGTCTTCTACTATAACCTCGGGTCGACCAATGTCTTTTAAGTGAATTTGCTTGACAGAAACTGAAAAGAAGCCCGTTATATATATATGTGTGTGTGTGTATGTATATACATATATATGGCGCAAGGGTGGCTGTGTGGTAAGAAACTTGCTTCCCAACCACATGGTTCCGGGTTCAGTCCCACTACGTGGACGAGTGCCCTCTACTAGTGCCTTTTAAATGAATTTGCTTGATTGGAAACTGTAGAAACCCGTTATTCGTCTGTATAAATATATGAGTTTGTGTGTGTGTGTGTGTATGAGTGTTTGTTTTTGTCTTCACCACTTCACCCAGTACCCAACCGCCGGCGTTGGTTTGTCTACGTTCCCGCAACTTAGCAATTTAGCAAAAAACAAAAAAAAACAACAACAAAACAAAACAAAAAAAAACAAAAAAAAAACGATGGAATAATTACTATACTTAAATACTAAGAACTTAAGTTGATTTCTTTGATTTAAAACCAGTTAAGATAATTGCCCCAGCATGACCGCAGTCCAGTGGATGAAAAGAGCAAAGATAGAAGATGAAAAGAAAACAGATTTCTCGGATGAGACGTTAAAGATGTGTGAAAAATATCAAATAATTAGCACCACGTGATCACAGGTCAAAGAGCATCCAAATAAGCTCAAATGCATTATGGGTAATACCAGACAACGTGTTATATTATGTTAGAGACATCAGTTACTTGGCTCATTATCTGATCACTAACTAAACACCACTGAGTGATTGATTGATTCATTCATTGATCAGTGATCAAAGACGAGTTAATTTCCTCATATGCTTCCATATCCGATTGTTGATCACATGTTACTGCTAATATATCCAATCAGAAATCTCTAATGTGATATGCGATGAGTAGACATAGAGACACCAGATATTTGATTCCTAACCCTATCCGGGATCAACGGATACCGGCGATGTGTGTGTGTGTGTGTGTGTAATATATATATGCATGTATATATATATATATATATATATATATATATATATATATATATATATATATATATATATAAAAATCAGTGGATACCACCTGTGTGCGTGTGTATGTATATATAATATATAAAATATGATTGTGTGTGTGTTTGTGTATATGTATTGTCCGTAGAGAAGGAGAAAGTGATAGATACACACACACATATAGAGAAAAATATATGCGTATATGTATATATGAATGTGTATGTAATATATATATATATAATATATATAATATATATATGTATATATGTATATATATATATATATATATATATATATATATATATATATATATATATATATATGTATTTTTATTTATTTATTTATTTATGTGTTTCAGCCAAGTGGCTGCGGTCATGCTGGTGCACCACCGTGTATATATATACATACATACACAAATATGCATATATGTGTGTGTGTGTGTGTTTGTTTGCGTGTACGCATGTATGTACATGCATATATATATATATATATATATATATATATATATATATATATATATATATATATATATAGTGTGTGTGTGTGTGAGAGAATGTTGTATAAGTACGTACATACACACACACACACACACATATATATATTGAGAGAAATAGATAGACCGATAGACAGACAGACAGGCAGACAGACAGACAGGCAGACAGATAGATGGATATACACTGACCGGCAAAGTATAATCGGTATAAACAAGGTCCATTAACTATGATTCTCTGGTTCGTTGGGCAAAAAGGAGAGTGCAATTATGCGACGGTCCATTAAACGTAAGTAAACGGCTTGACCCACGCCTAACCTAGCTTCGCTGTCCAACATCAAACGCAAGACTGAAACGTAGTAATCGAACTCATCCTATCTGTTCTTGCCCTCCCGTACGTTTTTTTTCCCCCCCGAAAGGAGCCACTGTACAGGATGTGTATATATATAGGAATGATCTATGACATACATATATGTATATAAATATATATATATATATGTATATAAATATATATATATATATATATATACATACATACATACATACATATATACATGCAGACATACATACATACATATATATATATATACATATATACATACATATATGCATACATATAAATACACACACACACACACACATATATATGTATACAATGTTTACAGACATGGATATATGCATATATATATATATGTATATATGCATGTATGTATGCATATATGTATGTGTATGTGTGTGTGTTTGTGTGAGAATATGTTTGCATGTATATATGCGTATATGTATGTATGTATGTATGTATGTATGTATATATATATATATATATATGTATATGTATGTATGTATGTATGTATGTATGTAACTTTGTATATATAGGCGCAGGCGTGGCTGTGTGGATATGAAGTTCGCTTTGCAGCTACGTAGCTTTGGGTTAGTACCACTGCGCGCCACCTTGGGCAAGTATTTTCTTCTATCGCCTCTGGTCAGCCAATGCATTTTGAGTGAAACTGATAGACGGAGACTGTGCGGAAGCCTTTCGTGCATGTGTGCACGTTTGTGAGTGTGTGGATGTGTGCCTGTGTGTGTTTTTCTCTTTTTTTTATGTCCCACTACCGCTTGACAACCGGTCTTGATTTGTTTACGTCCTTGCAACTTAACGGTTCGACAAAACAGGCCAAATAGTACAACTTGTTTTACTTGTTTCAGTCACTTGACTGCGGCCATGCTGGAGCACCGCTTTTAGTCGAGCAAATCGACCCCAGGACTTATTGTTTGTAAGCCTACTGCTTCGCCTCATTTGCATGTATGTTAGAAATATCTGGTTATTAATGTTGTTGTCGTTGTTGTTGTTGTTAGTGCTGTTCTTTCACAAGAAATGTCACTTCAGGTATGGATACGTGCTTAAGAAGCTCATTTCACAATCACATGATTCTGGGATCAGTCCCACTGCGCGGCACCTTGGGCAAGTACCTTCTGCTGTAGCCCGGCCCGTCCTATTTCAGGTGAGTGAATTTCGTTGACAGAGACCAAATGTATGTATATATGCATGTGAGTCATTGCATTTGTATTTGTCTCTCTCACACCGCTGGATAACAGGTGTTGGCTTGTTTACGTCCTCGTAACTTAGTAGTTCGGCAAAGAACTCCGATAGATTAAATTTCAGGCTTAAAATTACGTACTGTGGTCAATTTATTCGACTAAATCGTTCAAGCTTGTGGTCTAGCATGGCCGCACTCCAGTGCCTGAAATAAAAGACAAAAGAATCTTTTTATGAATCAATGTGATGAAAAACCATAACGCTGGGAAGGGCGCTAGTCTACCTCACGGAATTTCTCCTCAAGTAGAGACTCTCATACAGATTTCTAACATCCAATTTTATTTTTGTTTCCTCTTTGTTGTAACACAATGGGAAATAGATTATTACGGCCTAGAGAAACGAAAGAATATCAGCCATGGATTTGAGCAAACAAGCCATCGATAAGCTAGCTGGTAACACGTCGATCTTCGTTTATCACGGATGTTTTGTTTAAAACAAAAATCACCGAGTTAAATTAATCAGCGATAAATGATACCAGTAAAATAGACATGTTGACGGGTACGTGGGTATAGACTTGTATTAAAAATATGCTGCCTCGCTGCCTCGCAACACGGTAATGTAACCACAATTGATAAATAGTGTAATCTAGGTAGCTGAGAATTGTGGCGTGCTTTTATGGTCCAAGTAGAATCTTAGATGGTCAAAGCCGACCCGTATTATCAAAGATCAATCCGTGACACGTTTCACAATTGAGCATACTGTATTATCTCCGCTCCGTGATGAATGAATTAAATATAAGCGAGGATGGGTGTATTAGAAATCATTGTATTAGCAGAATACACGGCTGATCCCCGTCCTGTGTTATTACAAACCAATCGGTGATAAACATAACACGGTTCACAATTGAGTATACCTTGTTATCTCCAATCCGTGATGAATGCATCAGATATGAACGAGGATAGTTGTATTAGAAGTCAGTGTAGTAGCAGAATATACGGTTGATCACCGACTCATGTTATCAGAGACCAATCCTTCATAAACGTAACACGGTTCACAGTTGAGCGTACCGTGTTATTCGGGGTTAGTAGCAAACGAATCAGTGATAAACGAAGATACATTTATATAGCCTTTATCGACTCTGTTATTTCCACTTCTAACAGAGATCTAGAATGGAACACGTCATTCGTTTGGCTGTTGTAACAACCGACAAAACCAGTACGCATAGAAGGCGAGAATAGAGGAACAATGATATATTATTTGGGTCATGTGACAAGCGGAAGTGAAATCGGGTCAAAAAAATAAAACAAGGGACGATAGACTAAATGTGACAGGTTAATTGGTAACTTGGTCGTGTTCTTCTCATTAGTCACCAGGTGGGGTTAGTTAATATATCTTTGATGAGAGACCCGGGTAGAATTCTGTTACGCACTTATTCACACGTACAGGAGCAAACATACAAACGCGCGCGCGCACACACACACATACACACACCGCGCTTATACATACTTATATTTTGACAAATATGCACATACGCACATATCCATATCAGCAAGTATGAATATATATATGAATATATATATGAATATATGTACATATATATATATATATATATATATATATATATATATATATATATATATATATATATACATATACACACACACACACATATATATATATACATATATATATATATATATATATATATATATATATATATATATATATATGTAAATATATATATATCTTTACATATATATATATGTAAATGTATATATATATACATACACATACATACATACATACATACATACATATATGTGAATTTGTCGTGTAATAACCATGTGGCTATCTCAGAAAGCTCCTCTATCGGACTCGGCTACCAGACAACATAATACATCCAGTATGGAAGAGTATAATATAGAGTTCTATACAGCTGAAGTTCAGGAGATCCAATCGACAAAATTATTTGAAGAGGAGTATATAAGCCATAAAGTGTCTGGAGGTATGAGAGGAGGGTATATTTATTTAACCAGTTCTGTTCCTTAGGATACGACCGTTTCATAGCTTTCATCACATAATAATAATTCCAGTGTATAATAAACTATTTTACATGTTTGCACTAATATGCATGCTACGCAAGATAGAGTACGACTGTATATTTAAAAATTAATGCAAATAAGGAAAGCTAGCTCATCAGATCACTAATGCTTCAACTCTCTAAGTAAAATATATCCACTTCTCACATCTGTGACTTGTTACGGATGATCTCTCTCTCTCACCCCCTCGCTGACTCACTATACACACACACACACACACACACACACACACACACACACACACACACACATATATATATATATATATATATATAGGGAGAATTCACGAAAAAAAAGCAACAACAAAAGACCAAGACAGGTGGTGTAGACAACAAACAGATGTGTTAGTTTAACACTCGGGAAGTGAAAAAGTCTTTAACGTTTTGAGCCTACGCTCTTCCACAGAAAGGAACACAAAAAGAAACAGATATATATATATATATATACACATAAATAACTCTCTATCTGTATATATATGTATATACATATCTATCTATATGTCTCCATACTCACACACACACACACACACACACACACACACACACACACACACAAAAACACATATATTCATTTACATATAAGTAGATAAATAGATAAATAGATATTTAATGGATAGACAGACAGACAGACAGGCAGATAGATAGATAGATAAATAGATAGATAGATAGATAGATAGATAGATAGATAGATAGATAGATAGATAGATATTTAGATTTATAGAAAGCCGTATATAGTGAATTATGGCTAAAGTGATAACTACAGTAACTAGTCGAAATACCGTATCATCTCGTAGGTATTATATTAAGTTTATGCATGTGCAGCGTCTAACACTGATTTACAGAAAGATGAATGTCGGTAAGAAAAGAAAAGTAAGAAGAGAGCGGAGTAGGATAAGAAAGAGAAGAGGAAGAATAAAGAAAGAAGTGAATAAGATTTGCAGACGAAGAAGAATATACACCATCTTGACAATAATAATTCAACAGCTGATTTCTAATGACTTTAACATATTGTTAGAAAATCTCTTACAAAGCAATTAGTTGTACTATTCCTTTACATAAAAATCTCTTTTTGCCCCCCCCCCACTCCCCACCAAAAAAATAAATAAGTGAAATAAAGAAAGAAATTCTAATTTAGTTGTATTCAAGAATGAATGCCAATAATTACTATTTCAATCATACCAACTCCATTTTGCCTTCTGGGTTATTGACCTGTTTGCCAGACTGTTGCTTCTGCTGGCGGTGTTAACGAAGATAGTTTTGTTACGATGCTGCGCTGGTTTGTAGATCAAGGCAGTTACTAGTTAAGTCCCAAAATAGTCTTGTAAACTATCGTCACTTTCGAAACCTAACGGCATTGTAGTTTGAGTCATTTACTTGTTTCAGTCATCACTTTTTGGCCATGCTGGGGCATCTCCTTGAAGGATAGTATTTAAGTCGAACAAATCGACGGACCGTTGAATTATGGGAACGTAAACAAACCAGCATTGGTTGAAAAGCGTAGTGCCTAGAGGTACGATGCCGAGCATACAGCCTGAAAAGTACCTGTGGGGAAAGAAAATATCTATAATCAACGCTACACGTGTTTCTGCCCTGGTGGTGTGTTTATCTAGGTTATACCTAACACATTAATCCACCAGTGTGTCCTCAGGTTATTTTTCGTATAGTTATTATTATTAACGGATCAAAGTTAAAACTACATATTCTTAGAGATATTCAACAGAAAAATAAGAATATGAATACATTCTGTAATTTAAAAAAAATATATTAGTAAGTTATATAATTTTATTATATTTGTATTCATATTCTTATTTTACATTTTAATATGTATTAGAATATGTAGTTTTAACTTTGATCCGTTAATAATAATAACAATACCAAAAATAGCTTGAGGACGCGCTGGTGGATTTATGTATTAAGTATAGCCTGGATAAACACACCACCAGCGCAGAAACACGTGTAGCGTTGATTAAAAGTATCTGCTTTCCCCACAGACAAATAATAGGTAAGGTATATATATATTTTTCAAATATTTTAAAAATAATTTAAAAAAATAATTTTATTGTACTTTATACTGGGTTTTAAAATGCTTATATTATTCTATTATTATGTTGGGTATAACTTTCTATGTGTATTCCAGAAAAGAATGTTGTCCTGAAATAGGAGTGGCGGTTCTATTGGTAAAATCCAAAATTTGTAATAATTATATATATGTATATATATACACACACACACATATATATATATATATATATATGTGTGTGTGTGTGTGTGTGTGTGTGTGTGTGTGTGTGTGTGTGTGTGTGCGTGTGTGTGTATGTGTGTGTGTGTATGTATATATATATATATATATATATATATATATATATATATATATATACTTTATTTAAAAGCAGCAGAAATATAACAAAAAACTGTTACTCGGAGTTTCACGTTCCCGTTCATCGGACAGTTTTGTTAGAAAAAAAAACTGTCCGATGAACGGGAACGTGAAACTCCGAGTAACAATCTTTAGTTATGTTTCTGCTGCTTTTAAATAAAGCATATTACTCTACCTCTGGTATTTGAGTACTCTTTTTTCCACCTTGTTGCACATTTTATGTGCTTACTCCGGTATATATATATATATATATATATATATATATATATATATATATATATATATATATATATATATATATATATATATATATATATATATATATATACATATTCATATATGTCTGTTTCTGTCATTAGACTGCGATCATGCTGGGGCACTGCTTTCAAAGGTTTATATGGGCCAAACAAAAACTCAAAGAAACACAGACACCTCTCTCTCTCTCTCTCTCTCTCTCTCTCTCTCTCTCTCTCTCTCTCTCTCTCTCTCTCTATCTATCTATCTATCTATCTATCTATACGACGGGCTTCTCTTAGTTTCCGTTTACCAAATCCACTCACTAGAATTTGGCATGCCCGAGGCTATAGCTGGAGATACTTAATCAAGTTGCCGAGCGAGGAGACTGAACCCAGAACTATGTGATTGGGAAACAAACTTCTTACCACATGGCCGCATCTATACGCCTTTTTGGGAACAGTAGATCCCAAAGCACACCTAAAGCTATAAAAAGATGCAGGTAAATATAAGGCTAAAAAACCCAATTAGAGATGTTTGTTTGTGTCCTATGGGCACCCTTCGACTTTTTATATCCCAAATAGTTTCTTTTTCTGTCCTATATCGACATAGTGTTCTTTGTGGCTTTAGCTTTGCTTTGAAACCCAAAAGAATTATTTCACGTTCTCTCAAAAGTTTATAAAATAAATATACACATACATATATAAGAATGTGGGTTTGTGTGTGTTTACACATACACACATACACATACATGCCTGTACGTACGTACTACGTATGTATGTGTGTATGTATGCATTCATGCATGTATGTATTTACGTATGTATTCGCGTACCATATATATATTCCCTAATTTGGTTATGTAGCTGCCAAATTAAAGAGATATATTCGTCATAAGTAGGTACCTATGTTCTTAAACCACCCTTTTGAGTCAAGTTGCAGTAAAATGCCTCATTAATTCGCACTAATTAATCCCCTACAATTTACCTCAATCTCACTCACATACATACATACCATACATACGTACATACATACATACTTGCATACATACATACATACATACATACATACACATGTGTCCATACATGCTCGCATTCCGTTATATTTTTACACGTAACTGATTAAATATGTCTCCCTGATATAGTTACAAATTAATTGCTTTAATTTCTATCCCCGTTGTAACATGCTAATCTATTCCACAATCAAGATGTTGAAAAAAAAATAAAAAATTTTAAGATTAGGTTTCAAATTTCTGTCGTTTGTTTTCAATTTAATTTTCATTTAGTACATACAGTTATTGTCTAAATAATTTTATTATTTTCCCTCCTCATCTTTAATACCTACTTCATTGTTTTTAGATTGTCTGAAATCCCCTTGAAATGTTGTAGCATTATTGAATATCCTCTAAAGCAATGTGCAAAATGATTTTCTTTCAGTGTGTGTGTGTGTGTGAGCGAGAGAGAGAGAGAGAGAAAGAGAGAGAGAAAAAGAGAGAGAGAGAGAGAGAGAGAGTGTGTGTGTGTGTGAGAGAGAGAGAGAGAGAGAGAGAGAGAGAGAGAGAGAGAGAGAGAGAGAGCGTGTGCATTGTACGTTTGTTAGAGTTTTATGTATTAGAACAAAAATTGAGAATGTGACAGACAATCAGCTAACTAGCTAGGTAGCTTTTAAACTTTTCCTTCTTCTGTCCAACACATTTCTTCCTTTCTCTTCTTTTTTCTGATAAAAGACTAACGGCCAAAACGTTAGAGACTCTTATGATTAATATTCAAACGTTATACCAATAACAGTTTTTGTCAATACTTGTCCCTCTCGTTGTCTTTTACTTGTAGATAGATAGTGTGTGAGAGAGAGAGAGAGACAGACAGACATAGAAAAACAGAGAAAGAGAGAGACAGACTATAGTTATTTAAGCATAAACTACTTCTAATTTCTTCCCTTCGCTGAAAAGTGCAAAGAAAAATCTTTTCTAACATAGAGCTGGCACTCCGTCGGTTACGACGACGAGGGTTCCAGTTGATCCGATTAACGGAACAGCCTGCTCGTGAAATTAACGTGTAAGTGGCTGAGCACTCCACACACACGTGTACCCTTAACGTAGTTCTCGGGGATAATCAGCGTGACACAGTGTGACAAGGCTGACCCTTTGAATTACAGGTACAACAGAAACAGGAAATAAGAGTGAGAGAAAATTATGGTGAAAGAGTACAGCAGGGTTCGCCACCACCCCCTGCCGGAGCCTCGTGGAGCCTTTAGGTGTTTCGCTCAATAAACACTCACAACGCTCGGTCTGGGAATCGAAACCGCGATCCTACGACCGCGAGTCCGCTGCCCTAACCACTGGGCCATTGCGCCTCTACTAACATAGAGTACAAGACATCTAACTTAATAAATCGTCCCTAGGCATAGACATGGCTGTGCGGGAAAGAAGCTCCTTTTGCAACCATGTGATTTCGCGTTCAGTCCCACTTTCCGGCACCTTGGGCTAATCACTTCTTTTGACTGAATTTGGTAATTTGGTAGGCAGAAACGGCGAGCTAGCAGAAACGTTAGCACGCCGGGCGAAATGCTTAGCGGTATTTCGTCTGCCGTTATGTTCTGAGTTCAAATTCCGCCGAGGTCGACTTTGCCTTTTATCCTTTCGGGGTCGATAAATTAAGTGCCAGTTACGCACTGGGGGTCGATGTAATCGACTCAATCCGTTTGTCTGTCCTTGTTTGTCCCCTCTATGTTTAGCCCCTTGTGGGCAATAAAGAAATAAGAAACATGTGTATATACATTATACATACATGCACTCATGCATACACACATACACACGTACATACGTATACACATACATACATGCATACATAGACACATATATACACACACGCTCATATATGTTTATGCTTGTTCCCCCCACCGCTTGACAACCAATGCTGGTTTGTTTAGATCTCCGTATCGGTGCGGTTCGGCAAAAGGGAGCGATAGAATAAGTATCAGATTTATATAAAAACGACATAAGTACTGGGGTCAACTTTTTGAAACTAAAACGTATTCAAGGCAATGCCTCGGCATGGCCGCAACCCAATGATTGAAACAATCATCAGGTAAAAGATGAAAATAGAAAATAACTTATAAAAATCTAAAAATAGAGATTAACAGACTATGGAAGATTAAAGCTTAAACAAGATTTACAAGTAATTGGAGTTTTGGTATTGTACGAGAATCTTACAAACAAAATACACAAGATGCATGTAATGGCTGCGTGATGGTGCCGGGTTCAATCCCACTGCGTGGTATTTTGAGCAAGTGTAGTCTCTTCTGTAGTCTCGGGCCGACCAAAACCTTGTGAGCGGATTTGGTAGACGGAAACTGAAAGAAACCCGTTGTATGTCTTTTATCTTTTACTTGTTTCACTCATTCGAGTGCGGCCATGCCGGGGCATTTCCTTCAAGCGTTTTAGTCGAAAAACATCGACCCCAGAACTTACTTTTTCAAGCCTAGCACTTATTCTATCGGTCGCTTTTGCTGAATCGCTATCTATCTATCTATCTATCTATCTATCTATCTATCTATCTATCTATCTATCTATCTATCTATCTATCTATATGCATGTATATATTATGTGCATGTGCGTGTGTGTGTGCAAATCTTTGTAGTTGTGTTTGCTCCCGTTGCCATATAACAACTGGTGTTGGTGTGTTTACATCCCCGTAATCTAGCGGTTCGGCCCCCCCCCCAAAAAAACGTTAGAATAAATACCAGGTTTAAAACTCCAAAAAGAAAAAAAAAAGGCCTGAGGTTAATTCGTTCGACTAAAACTCTCCAACGCCGGGCTTCAACATGGCCGCAGTCTTACGGTTGAAGCACGAGTTGAAGATACAAGAGACAAAACAACTCCCGAAGGACCTGGACTTATAAATAAGCACAACATATATGGAAATAGGCACTAATAATCAGCCTTGCACTTACTCATACATATTATATAAGGGTCCTGTCAATAGATTGGCAGAATAAGAAAACGAAAACAAACCACTTGAAGCGGCCATGGAGTACGAGATTGCTCTCTCGATACTGCACTGAAGGCAGGCAATGAAAAACACACGTGAGACCCTTTGATGATGATGATGATGATGATGACGATGATGATGATGGTGGTGGTGGTAACGATGACGACGACGATGCTGATTATGAGTGGGATGATGACGACGCTAACGATGATGATGATGATGATGATGATGATGATGGATGATGATGATGATGATGACGGTGATGATGACGGTGATGATGATGATGACGGTGATGATGATGATGATGGGGGGGGAGGAGGCGACGGTGACGACGACGACGACGATGCTGATGATGAACCTGATGATGACGACGATAACGAAGGTGACGATGGCGACTATGATGACCATGATGATGACGACGACGATTGTGAACGACAAGAACAACGATGATGATTATGAAGATGATGACGACGATGACGATGATGATGATGATGAAGATGACGATGACGACGACGACGACGACGACGTTGATAACGACGACTACGACGACGATGATGATGATGATGATGATGATGGTGACGATGATGATGACGACGATGATGATGATGATGATGATTACGATGACGATGATGATGATGATGATGACGACAACGTCGAGATATTTAGGTTAGTCCCAATCTGGACGGTGTCAAAGTACTACTAATTACTCGAAGGTTATTTATAACCTTGATTGTTGCTAATTCCATCCGAATCACCGACGCATTCTGAGAGCGATACTTTGTTCTTCACATCAACATTCTTTCCTCCTCTCTTCCTTTCTTTCGTTCTTTCTTCCCTTTTCCATACTTTCTTTCTTTCTTTCTTTCTTTCTTTCTTTCTTTCTTTCTTTCTTTCTTTCTTTCTTTCTTTCTTTCTTTCTTTCTTTCTTTCTTTCTTTCTTTCTTTCTTTCTTTCTTTCTTTCACGAATGGAAGTACCGCGCTCTTTGAAAGTGCAGTTGTGATTGCATCCTTGTTTGATAACAATTTTGATCCAAGATCAACGATGACATGCTGATGGCGATGTTGGCGAAGTAATTTCTGCATCAGCCTTGATCCAATAGACCAAAGAATCAAAAGGCGTTTTAGCTTTGCTCCCTAGTCTGGTTATTCAAGCATAGTTTATCTAGGACTACATTATACAGGGTGTCCACAAAGTCTGGGTACATGGAGACTAACACATACTTTAAGAAATTATTATTTCTTATATTTAATTGTTTATGTTATGATTTTATTTACTCCATGTACCCACATGGAGATTAACACATGCTTTAAGAAACTGTTATTTCTTATATTTAATTGTTTATGTTATGATTGTATATACTACATGTACCCAGACTTTGTGGACAACCTGTACAACGAGTAATTTTATTTCCAAGATGGTACTGTAAAGGCGAAGTGGAAGACCATATAGAAACGTTGTTCGTAGTGGTGTTGTGCGTTAGCTTACTTACCAACCACAAGGTTCTGGGTTCAGTCCCACTGCGTGGCACGTTGGGCAAGTGTCTTCTACTATAGCCTCACGCTGACTAAAGCCTTGTGAGTGGATTTGGATAGATGAAAACTGAAAGAAGCCCGTCGTATATATGTATATATATATATATATATTTATTTATTTTATTATATGTATTTATTTTCTCCTAGTTAATAATTAACTCGGACAAAATAAATTGGTTAATAGATACCAGGGTAGCAAAGATCATAAAATGACTGCGGTGCAACTCCTGTTTATGAGGTTGAAACTCCTTGTTATTTTGGGTACTTGAGTAAATATAAATTTAGTAAATGGAGTAAAACGCAT
>NC_142938.1:64911084-64918584 GCF_046866305.1 Octopus bimaculoides | reverse complement strand
GGGGCCCAATTACGCCAACCTCTTTGTTGGTTACATTGAGGCCCAAGTATTCTCCCAATTCTCCGGTCCGACCCCGGAACTATACGGTCGCTACATAGATGACTGTATAGGAGCCACCTCCCTCTCCCGCGAACAGCTCTGCCTTTTCATCTCCTTCCTCTCCAACTTCCACCCCGCTCTTGACTTTACTTCCACCATCTCTGACACCTCTGTCAACTTCCTCGACATCTCTCTTTCCATCAACCCCCCCTCTAACTCTCTCACTACCTCCGCCTTCTTCAAACCCACTGACTCCCACCTCTACCTCAACTTCTCCTCCTCCCATCCATTCCACACCAAACGAGCCATCCCCTACTCCCAGTTCCTCCGCCTCCGACGTTTGTGCAGCCTGGACCAGGATTTCGAGACCCAGTCCCAGTATCTTGCTCGTCTGTTCATGCATCGAGGATACCCCTCCCACCTTGTCCAATCCGCCCTCGCCCGCGCTCGTCGAATCGACCGCACCACCGCCCTCTCTCCTCCCCCACACCAATCCCCTAACCGTACCCCCTTCCCACTCCGTTTCCACCCCGCCACCCTACCCCTTCGTCGGAGGATCCTACGGGCCTTCCGTCGCCTCCAGCTCGATCCCACTACCCACCCCATTTTCCCCAACCCACCCCTATCCGCTTTCAAACGCGCCCGCAACTTACGCGATCTACTGGTCCGCAGTACCTTCTCCTCTTCCTCCCCACCCCCACCCGGCTCCTTCCCGTGCTCCAGATCCCGCTGTCACACCTGCCCCTTCATCACCAACACTACCTCTGTCACCGGATCGAACCTACAAACACTTCACATTCCACACAGTTTCACCTGCACCTCCTCCAACCTTATTTACTGCATCAAATGTACCCTATGCAACCAACTCTACGTGGGGCAGACGGGCCGCCGGCTGGCCGACCGTTTCACCGAACACCTAAGGGACGTTCGGCTAGGTTCGGACTCCCCTGTCGGCCGTCACTTCCAACTGCCCAACCACTCTCCCTCTAACATCTCCGTTTTTGGCCTCGCCCTGCACCATGGGTCCACTCCCTCGCGACTCCACTTGGAGCAACGCTACATTTTCAACCTCAATTCTTCTTTCCCCTTCGGACTCAACACAGCCTTCTCTTCCTTATGACTCTCCCCTTTACGTCCCTGCAACACTTTACATAATTTTTTTTTTTTTTTTTTTTTTTTTTTTAAATTATTTTTTAAACCCCCCCCTCATCCCCCTTACATTATATCCATTATTCTCTTGTTATTAGACTTACTTTTTTCTACTTTTTATCTCACCACTACCTACACGCACAAATACCCACACACCTTACATATATACCGCCCACATACATATACCGCCCACATACATGACAAACATACATACGCGCCCTCACACACACATAGCCGAACGCACATATATACACACACACACCCATATATACGCGCACGCCTACATACACAGCCGCATACACATGCACACACATACACACAGGAGTGCACACACAAAATAACACACATACCTGGCACACATACGCACGCACACACATAAACATACACATACACACCCCTCACATACATAAAACCACACACATACACACATACACGACACACATACACATATACACACATGCACACACACCTCTCACATACACAATACTCACTCATATACATAACACATACGCACGCACGAAAACATACACAATATACACATACACGCACGCACAAAAAATATACACACACGCGCACACGGAAACACATACAGACATACATACACACACACACCCACCCGTACCTAACACTCACAATCCCACACACACACGCACATCCACACATATACACACACACGCACACACCCACATACACACACACTTCTCACCAACACTACACACTCACACAGACACGCATACAATCATACACACATGGGCATAAACAACACACGCATATACAATAGCAAACGCACGCACACACACGTACACAGCAACGCACATACACACAACATACACATACACACAAACACACACGCACGCACAGAAAACATACACATACACACACGCGCACATACAAAATACACACACACACGTACACGTACCTAACACCGACAACCCCACACAAACACGAACACACACACACCCAAACAACCACCTGTTGACCTTCTACCTACACTGTCTACAGCGTCCACTAACCAGTCCTGCTACTAATTTCTTCCACTACGTCATACACACACACACACACACACAAACACACTAACAGATAAACCACCAAACCATGCACACACACACACACACACACCTACATACGCACACACACGTTCTGTTATCACACACACACTCGCAGACTTACGCACGCGCACCGATATTCATCTCCCTTTTTCACTCTCCCATCTTAGAAAGAACTTTTCCCCCACCACCTCCTCTTCCGGTCTTTTCATCATGTAACCTCGTGGGCATCGGTACCATTTTCCTCTTTCTCCGTTCTTCCATTCTCCGAACTTTCCATCTTTCCGACGAAGGGCTACGCCCGAAACGTCATACACTCTCTCTTTCCTTTCCTGAGCGTCCAATAATACTATCCATATCACGTCCTCACCTTGTTGTTTTTTTGTTTTTTTGTTATTGTGTTTTTGAACTATATATATATATATATATATATATATATATAAGTCAGTAAATAGTGGGGTTGTGTTAACCCCACTCATTCTGTCATTTTCCTATATATATATATATATATATATATATATATATGTAAATCTACATGTATATATATATATATATATATACATATATATACATATATGTATTTATGTATCAAAAGGATGTGTAATAATACTATTCCACAGCCATAGCAACAATCCAACACACCTCCATCATCAGCTGTCCATCGATCTATCCATCCATCCATCCATCCATCCACCCGTCCATCTATCTATCTATCTATCTATCTATCTATCTATCTATCTATCTATCTATCTATCTATCTATCTATCTATACCTATCTTTAAATCTATGTATCTTTGTACCACACGACAGCAATTCTCATATGTGTATATACATATATATTGACATGTGCATATATATACATATGCATATGTACATAAACGTATAGATACACGCCTACACACACACACACATACACATATATATATATGTATATGTATATATATATATATATATATATATATATATATATATATATATATATATATATATATATATATATATATAGCAGCTGCCTCACGCAGCTCTTGCAGCATTATGACTGGGTCCTGAAGCAGCTACTTGACCATTCAAATGTTGATGTGATATATCTCGACTTTGCAAAAGCCTTTAACAAAGTTGATCATGGCTTGATATGTCACAAGCTGCGAAACCTTGGCATAGCTGGTAAATTAGGAGAGTGGCTGCATGACTTCCTGAATGGTAGAAGTCAGACAGTTGCAGCCAATGGAGAACTATCTAGGGAAACACAAATATTGAGCGGTGTTCCACAAGGAACTGTTCTGGGCCCACTACTGTTCATAGTGGCCCTTCTGGACATGCCCACAGTCACTCGGAGAGCCACTGTCACTAGCTATGCTGATGACACAAAGATATCTCAGGCAATAATGAATCCTGATGATATTGTAAGCCTGCAGAATGACCTAAATGCAATATATGAGCGGGCAGAGCAAAATAATATGCAGTTCAATGCAAAAAAATTTCAAGTACTGCGCTACAAGACCACAAGTACCTCCCAACTGGCATACACAGGACCTGGAGGTACTGCAATCCCAGAACCACAAACAGTGAGAGATCTGGGCATCAACATGTGTAGTGATGCATCATTTCACATGCACATTGTCAAGTTGACAGCAAAGTGCAGACAACTGGCAGGCTGAATACTGAGGACATTCCGTACAAGGGATCAAAAAGTCATGTTGACTCTATGGAAGACATTTGTTCTGAGCCGCCTAGACTATTGCTCTCAGTTGTGGTCACCACACAGTGTTAAGCGGACAGCAGAACTCGAGGCATTTCAGCGGCACTATACAAAAAAGATAACCACAGTCCAACAGATGAACTACAGGGAGCGACTGAAGGCACTAGGTCTCTACTCCCTGGAGCGCAGGCGGGAGAGATATGTAATAATATACATATGGAAAATACTGGAAGGACTGGTGCCAAACTTTGGCATCACGTACTACAGGAATGCCCGCACGGGTCGCCACTGCATGGTGCCAAAGGTGCCGTCCACTGCATCTCACATAAGAACGAGATACTGCAGCAGCCTCGGTTTCAGGGGACCTCAGCTCTTCAATGCCCTGCCAAAACATTTGAGAGACATGCAAGGCATGGATGCGGAGGTCTTCAAGACAAAACTTGACGCTTTCCTCTCCACGATACCAGACGAACCAATGGCTCGTAATGAGACGCAGTTTAGGGCAGCGATGTCAAATTCTCTTATACAGCAGATGTGCCATCAAAACTCTTGATTGGACCATATCAGGTGGGGGAGAAGAGCCATTCAAGGAACGTGAAGAGAGCACAGCATAAAGACGGAAAATTACGGTGGTGCACCAGCATGACCGCAGCCACTTGGCTGAAACCCATAAATAAATAAAAAAAAATATATATAAGTATATATATATATATATATATATATATATATATATATATATATATATATATATATATATATATATATATATACTTCTATGTATATATACATGTGTGTGTATGTGTACTGAAAAGTTAATGGTCTGAATGAAATAGCGTAATTGTTAACCCTTGCTTAGAAGTTCATGTAAATCCATGTATATCGATTTACCAATCAGTATTAAGCATCATTTATCCTTAGTAAGATTTTTGTTTGATATTATATAAATCAGAATAGATTACTAAGTACATATCCCAGATCAGAATAAAACTGAAGATTCGGTTCTAAAATTTTGTATTATACCTTTATAAAGTTTTAAGAAGAAAAAGAACCTTTACACGTGTTTCGTAAACAGCCTGAATTCATTTTGAAACCGCCTCTCTCTATCCCTTTCTCTCTCTCACTCACTCACTCATTCTGTCTGTCTGTTTCCCATTCTCTCTTGTTCTCTCCCTCTCCCTCTCCCCCTCTCCCTCTCTCCCCCTCTCTCTCTATCTATCTGTCTGAAGGAAAATTTTCTTCTTTAACACCTGTATATAAAAAATTTAATGAATTTACTCGGACTTCCAGCTTTTATGTGGCGCAGAAAAGTTCCTGGATTTGGGTAAAAGAAAATACAGGAGGATCAGTTGATTGTTATTTTATAAAGCATATTCGCTTCTCAGATTCACACACTTATTGCAGCGATCCTTCGGTTTTTCTAAGCCCTGTAAAAGAAACCAGAAGGTTGAGCCTCCAGCCAGGTCTTTCGCGATACTCTTAAAGCCAGGGACTTTCCAGCAACCCCTATGTACAGAGAAACATGCGCACACGCATACATATTCGTGCCCTCCACACCCTGCGCATTCCCACACACAGATATGCGCTTATACTAATTGTGATTACGTGTATAATAGTATAAATTGGGGGAGGTTCATGATTGCTGTGGAGGAATTTTAAGCTGATCGTACGGAACACCTTTTTTGTGAGGCAGAAACATAATCTCCACTGTTTGAAACCTATCAACCAAAAGAAGTTTTATTGTTTATTTACATGATTTCATGTCGTGTATGCATACTGATTGTATAGACTGATTGTTTTCAAATAGAAATACACGACCTATGTTATAATCCCCACTCTTGTTTATACAACGAATGGGGCAAAACTAGCCGGTATACATCACTTACTCGGTATTACCTGTATCTTTGGGTTTGGTTGAATCCAATACCCTTCTTAACCTTATACATATATTTATATATTTATACATGCGTGTGTGTGTCCCCTTCGATCTTTTTATAAATATTTTTTTTATTTATATATGTATGCATCTATATACATATACGCATGTATATGCATGCACAGGTGTATATCCTATAACGAAGCAATTCGTAAATTGCAAAATTCCTTTGCTTGCTCGTTACTAGGCAACTGTTATCTGCTATTTCATGGCCACTAATCTTCTAACCCTCAACAGCTGTGACTTCTGGACCTTAGTTACAACTTCGTTAAAATTACAAAACAAGACGCACCAGCTGTTGTCAATACATCAGTCTTGTTTATCTTTTTCCTTTATTTGTTTCAGCCACTGGACTCTGGCCATGCTGGAGCACCATCTAGAAGGATTTTGAGTAGAATAAAACGACCCCTGAATATATTTATGTTTAAAGTGTGGTAGGTATTTCGTTCCTTATTGCTGAGCTGCTAAGTTAAGGAAACACAAACAAAACTACTCCGGTTGTTTATTTCGTTCTCTCCCTGGCTCTCTCTCACCCTCGAACCCTGTCTCTGTGTCTCCCCCCCTCCATCTCTGTTTTTGTCTGTCTATCTTCCTCTCTCCATGTTTATGTGTATGAGTATATTTCACTTTATGCGTATGAAGAGAGGGAAAGTATTTATGTCTGTCGTATGCAATTAATAATCTCTCTCTCGTCTCTCTTTCTATCTGTATGCGTGCAAGCGTATGTGTGTAAGTGTGTGTGTGTGTGTGTGTGTGTGTGTGTGTGTGTGTGTGTGTGTGTGTGTGTGTACGTGCGTGTTTGTGTTTGTATTCAGCACCATGAAATACTGTCCCGAAAACTTACTGAATATCCAAGTCATCCGTTTCATGTCGTCAGCATCCAAGTTACTTATTTTGCTCAGTTCATCTTTAGGGCAACTACATTTGGTATTGACAGAATACTACCCAAGCACGACTTCATGCCTTGTAACAAAAAAAAAAAAAGTCATTTTCCCAGAATGCTGCGCGATGGAACGACCCCCCCCCCCCCCACCGAACCACGTCGTTGCAAAGCGAACATTTTAACTTCAGGAGAGGGCCTAAGTCGAATACGTCGACCTCCAGTATTCAACTGGTACTTATTTCATCGGACCTGAAAGGATGAAAGACAAATATCGACCTCTGTAGAATTTGAAACCAGAAAGTGAAGTCGGACGAAATGCCGCTAAGAACTTTGTCCGCCGTGCTAACAACTCTGCTAGCTCATGGTTTTATAAAGTTACAAACATTTTCGAATTAAAATTCACTAATACTTTACTTTCATCCCCTGACATTATGGTTATGAAATAAAAAAACAAAAAAGCAAAATAAAAAACCCCAGTAAACTTAGAATATAAACTCACCATCGTTTCTTTTTCAGTCTCAAAAAACTACCGTCTCTACCTCTGATGCACATATGAGAATTGCTTAGGTTTATATATGTAAGGCTTCGACTTCATTACTCTATTGTAATCTTCCGAATGAAAAAAAAAACCCCCAAAAAAAACAAAACACGAGGAGCAAAGGAAACTCTAAAAATTTAAGAGATAAATCTTTAACATATACGTTTGTAAAGGCAATCTACCGCAAAGCTACATTGGAGAAAATTCAATAAA
>NC_142938.1:64901084-64908584 GCF_046866305.1 Octopus bimaculoides | reverse complement strand
GTATGTGCATGCATATATGCGTGCATATGTACATACATTCATGTGCGTGTGTGTGTGTGTATGTGTGTACGCGTGTGTATGTGCGTGTGTGAGTGAGTATACGCACGAATGAAAGGCCAATCTACAACAACCTGTACACACGTGCGACCGCTACAACAGGTCTACACGTGCCTCCGTCAATGACCACGTGTCATTGCCATTAGACACGTGTTACCTGTTGTGTTGGAAGGCGACTATTTGGTTGCACTGTCTGCAAATGAATGGACTGTGTGTTCGGGAGGTGGGAAGGACGTTGTGGCAAGAGATAGGAATGAGAAGAAATTCACTGACTGCTGCCTGCGTAAATATCCATCATATCTATATAGATTCTATCTATCTATATATCTATCTATGGCTCTCTCTATCTTTCTCTCTCTCTCTTTCTCTTTCTATCTCTCTTTCTCTCTCTCTCTCTAACTCTCTCTCTCTCTATATATATATATATTCATACATACATGCAACCCATGCCAATATGGAATGTGAAAATAAAACAATGATGATCATTAATTTTTCCCAAGATCCTTTACAAATTTTGATAGTATTATCAAACTCCAGACTAGTTCCTTTGATGAGGCGATATTACTCAACCTTCACCATTTCAGGCAAATACTTTCTCCTTTTCCGTCACTTTATGTATGCAAATATCTGTGTGTGTGTGTACATATGTATGTAAGTGTGTGTGTGTATGTGTGTGTGAGTTTGCATATATGTGGGTGTACTACACACACACACATATATATATATATATATATATATATATGTGTGTGTGTGTGTGTGTGTGTGTGTGTGTGTGTGTGTGTGTGTGTGTGTGTGTGTGTGTGTGTGTGTATTGTATATATATATATATATATATATATATATATTCGATATGATAGGTTGCTAGGCACTACTCATTTTTTTATTTTCTCTCCTTGTTTCTTTCTGTGTTCCTTTCTGTGGAAGAACGTAGGCTCGAAACATTAAAGACTTTTTCACTTCCGGAGCGTTAAACTAATACATCTGTTTGTTGCCGACACCACATGTCTTTGTCTTTTGCTTTTTTTTTTGTGAATTCTCCCTACATAAATATAAATATATAGGTGCAGGAGTGGCTGTGTGGTAAGTAGCTTGCTTACCAACCACATGGTTCTCGGTTCAGTCCAACTGCGTGGCACCTTGGGCAAGTGTCTTCTACTATAGCCTCGGGCTGACCAAAGCCTTGTGAGTGGATTTGGTAGACGGAAACTGAAAGAAGCCCGTCGTATATATATATATATATATATATATATATATATATATATATATATGTGTGTGTTTTTGTGTCTGTGTTTGTCCCCCCCAACATCGCTTGACAACCGATGCTAGTGTGCTTATGTCCCCGTAACTTAGCGGTTCGGCAAAAGAGACCGATAGAATAAGTACTAGGCTTACAAAGAATAAGTCCTGGGGTCGATTTGCTCGACTAAAAAGGCAATGCTCCAGCATGGTCGCAGTCAAATGACTGAAACAAGTATAAGGGTAAAAGAGTAAAAGAGTATACATATATATGCTGTGTGTGTGTGTGTGTGTGTGTGTGGATAGGAATGTCTGCACACACATGCACTTTTTCACACAGGCATACGTTAACATACAGATATATCTTTTCACACATCACTTTGTGACACATTCACCTTCAGATTAACGTATACACGCACACACTCATATACATACTTAAATCTACATTCAGCCTCACACATACATAGACATACACACACACATGCACACAGATAGATATGCCGTTACACGTACAAACGCACACACATACACACAAACACGCTACTCAGACATATACAAACAAGCACACGCGGAATCGTGTGCCTGCTCACTCCCACACGCGGCACACTGGCACAAGTATGGTGACAAACATTGATAGGCGTAAGCATTGCTAGCACTCCGACCACTGCTAACAGCAGCAGCAGCCGCAGCAGCATCGCCACCATCACTACAGCCACCACAGCAACAACAACCGTCGCCATATTCACCACTGTCACAACCATCACCTATACCACCACCACCACCACCACCACCACCACCATTCACCACCACAATCACCATGACCACTCCCACCATGACCACTCCCACTTCAACCATCACCACAGCCACCACCATCACCTCCACCTCCGTTTCCGCCACCGCTATTACCTCCGCCACCTATACTAGTACTACTACTACTCCCTTTCTGCACCATTACCACCACTAATACCACCGCCATCACCTCTTCCACCTCTACTACTACTACTACTACTACTACTACTACTACTACTACTGCTGCTGCTACTCTATTACTACTACTACTACTACTACTACTACTACTACTGCTACTACTGCTACTACTACTACTACTACTACTACTACTACTGCTGCTGCTACTATATTACTACTACTACTGCTGCTACTGCCACTACTACTACTACTACTACTACTACTACTACTACTACTACTACTACTATTACTACTACTACTACTACCCGTCATCACCACGAAGCATCACCACCTACTACCACAATAATTGTAACAGTAAACCACTACCACCACCACCACCACCACCACCACCACCACCGATACCCCACTCCATCCACAAGCCATCTCAAACAAACGTTAAGACCAATTTAAAAATAAGTCCATACTTCATCAACAAGTCCAGCTTGTGAGAGGAAGAAGGGTGACAGTCGACACGTGACAGTTTGTGTCATGCTCTCGCCTCTTTCGAGAACCTTCCTGACACGGCACACTTCATACACGACACCGCACCCCCACCCTTCCGCCACTCTAAAACACCACCACAAACACATTTCAAACACTCCGCCTCACAACTAATTACTCCACCAGTTAAAAGGACGGTGTCCCCACGTGGTTTGTTCAACGTATTAGAAATAACAGCCTAATATCACTCGAATAACATGATGTTGCTTTAGAGAAGAACAGGCTGCATAATGTAAATATCCTGGGGTTTCATGTACAGTGGATAAGAGGCGGGATGGCTACAACTAGATTGTCTCTAACCATAAATCATCAGACCTCGCCACACATTACTCTACACCTTATAGAGCTAGTCTTTACATAATATTCGACTAGCTAAAAATAGCTGCCAAATCTTCCTCAGATCGCATTCTTACTGTCTTTGATAATGTGATGCAGGTTAACGAGCACGTAACAATAAATAAATAAATAAATACAGGATCGGCGTGGCTGGAACGCTCTTGTTTAAAGGTCTACTTCATAAAGGTTTATCAGAAGCTAATTCGACGTCGTCGTTGTCATGTATCATACGCTTGCAGGGCATTGTTGAAACTACATGGAAAATCTTCTCGATTAAGCGCGAGTACTCCAGCCGCCTGGTCACTCTTGGTCCAACCACCTCTTGATATTGTCCATCCAATGCGATCTTTGTCTGCGTCTTGATCTACTGTAGTGCTCCGCAACCGTTTTGTCGCGGCATACTGGTATGCCACGAGACAGTGCTAGGTGTGCCACAGTGTAACGCTGAATATAAGTTTTTTTCCCTATACTTCTAGTTATATTTTTAGTTCAGGTGTACCGCCAAATTTTGAAAAGAATATAAGTGTATCGCAAGTGAAGAAAAGATTGCCGAGCACTGATCTACTGCCCTCTGCTCTTCTTTCCATGGTAATGTTTTCCAAACATCTGCTTCTTCGAATATGGCCATAATAAATGAGCTTTTATTTTGATTTATCTTATTTTACATGATGTTCAGTTGTCTTTCACCTACTTATAACACCCATTCATATGTCTGATGGTACTTGTAAGAAACTCGTAACATTCTCCACATTTCAAACGCATTGAATATGTTCTCTTCGCAAGCATAAATGTCTATTGGCTAAATGCGCGCTTGCTCTAGCTTTGTTTTCAGGTAACAGTAACATCAATGACAACATTATTCTTCGCTGGCACATACGAGTTAAGCCAATGAGGTAACTTCCCAAGCCTCAGGCCGACCAATACATTAGGAATGAATTTGACAGACGGAAACTGTGTGGAAGCCAGCCTGATATATATATATATATATATATATATACACACACACATGCATGCATACATACATACATACATATATATATATATATATATATATATATATATATATATATATATATATATATATATATATATATATATATATACATATATATATATATATATATATATATATATATATATATATATATATATATATATAGTGAGTTCAAAAAAGAAAAAAACGACAAAAAAGAACAAAAAGCAAAAAAAAACAACAACGCGAGGACGTGATACAGATATTCTGTTACTGGACGCTCAGGAAAGGAAAGAAAGAGAATTTGACGTTTCGAGCGGAGCTCTTCGGCGGAAACATAGGAAAGTCCAAAGAAGGGAAGACGGAGGAAGAAAAAAATCGCCAACGATATACACAAGATACATACATACATATATTATATGTATGTATATATATATATATATATATATATATTTGTTTTGCAAGATTTTTGATGTGAAATCGTGTGTTGAAACAGATGTTGTTGTACTTGGGGATGGTCATATTGCCAGTTTAGCCAATAAAAACACACGCACTGTATATTTGGTGTTAATTTGCTTCAGCTTTATATTACATTAATCTTAATCTTATTTCGGCCAGAGTTCTTTCGTCACACTTCTGTGACCTCATCAGTGGTCCTTTGTTTCCTTCTTTCTTATGTGTTTCCCACCTTGCTAACTATCAGCCATTTTGTATTTTGTATTCCTATTGTATGTGTCTACGCATGCACTTACAAAAGACATAGACACATTGAAGGACACGCATGCGTAGACACATACAATAGGAATGCAAAATACAAAATGGCTGATAGTTAGCAAGGTGAGACACACATAAGAAAGAAGGAAACAAAGGACCACTGATGAGGTCACAGAAGTGTGACGAAAGAACTCTGGCTGAAATAAGATTAAGATTAATGTAATATAAAGCTGAAGCAAATTAACACCAAATATACAGTGCGTGTGTTTTTATTGGCTAAACTGGCAATATGACCATCCCCAAGTACAACAACATATATATATATATATATATATATATATATATATATATATATATATATATATATATATATAAAATACAAAATGGGACAGGAACGCATATGGGTCTTGGTTTTGGTTTGTCTTCTCAACAGACGGAGCTGGTTTGTTTATATCCCCGTAACTTATCTGTTCGGGAATAGTAAAAACAAAGTAAGCGCTGGACTGAATATGTTCGACTAAACCCTTCAAGGCAGTGCTCCAGCATGTCCGCAGTCCAATACCTGAAACAAGTAAAAGGTAAAAAGTAAGATAAACAAAAGTATGGGATGATCATTATTTGAACCATGGTATTATATAGGTCTGGTGGATTTGGGCTGACCAGGGGCTAACAGAATGAAGAGGCAAATGCAACATTGACAACGACAATAGCAACATCAATCCAACCTGTTCGACGACGACGACCACCACCACTACCAACACCACCACAACCATCGTCATCATCAGCAATAAGAACAAGAATACAGCACCGCCATTATCACCAATGCTGCTGCTACTACTACTACCACCACCACCACCACCACCACCACCACCACCACCACCACTACCACTACCACCACCACCACCACCACCACCACCGCCACCACTACTACTACTACTACTACTACTACTACTACTACTACTACTACAACCTACCACCACAAGCGCTGCCACCGCCGCCGCCACCACCACCAATGCAACAGCCAATACGCGTCTAAACAAATGGCGCCACTTTCCAACGACAGACCCCAACTCCCAACTCTACTTCCGGTGGAAGGGTTGTTAGTCACGTGTTTGGTCTTGTCTCATTTATCTCCAACAATAAATAGTCCCACCCTGTCTGCCTTTTAAGGTGGATCTGTTTAAACAAACGATGAAATGGTTTGATGTCGACCTGTTGCTGCCGTTGCAGCTTTTTTTCATAAGGGTGGTCATGGTGATGGTAGTAGTGGTGGTGGTTATGGTTGTGGTGGTGGTGGTGGAATCATTCGTAGTGATCGTAGTCGTTATTAGGGCATTGTAGTAGTGGTAGCGATGGTAGTAGCAATAAAATTATTGTTGTTATTGGTGGTGGTGGTGGTGGTGGTGGTGGAGGAGGAGGAGGAGGTGGTGGTTGTGGTGGAGGAGGAGGAGGAGGAGGAGGAGTTGGTGGTAGCAGTGGTGGTAGTGATGGTAGCAGTGATGGTAGTGGTGATGGTGATGGTTGTGGTGGTGGTGGTAGTGGCGGTAGTGGTAAAGGTGGTGGTTGTGGTGATGGTGGTGGTTGTGGTGATGGTGATGGTAGTGTTGGTGGTTGTAGTAGTGGTAGTAGTGGTGATAGTGGTGGTGATGATTATGGTGGTAGTGGTGGTGGTGGTGGTGGTGGTGGTAGTGATGGTAGTGGTAGTGGTAGTAGTAGTGGTAGTGGTGGTGCTGGTTATGGCTGTGGTGGTGGTGGTGGTGGTGGTAGTGATGGTAGTGGTAGTGGTAGTAGTAGCGGTAATGGTAGTAGTGGCGGTAGTGGTGGTAGTGGTTGTGATTATGGTGGTGGTAATAGTGGTAGTGGTGGTAGTGGTGGTTGTGACAGAGGCGGTATTGGTGGTGGTAGTGGTGGTAGTAGTTTTAGTGGTGGTATTCCTATTGATGGTTTAACTGGAAGTGATTGAGATGATGCTGAAGTTGTGGTTGCGGTGGTAGTAGTGTTGGAGATGATCATAGAGGTGGCAGTGACGGTGTTGCTGTTGGTCATTTGGCTATTGGTAGTGGTGTCGATGATTATCGTAGTACTGGTGTTGATGGTTTGGATGGTGGTAGTGGCGGTGGTTGTGGTGACGGAGATGGTGGTGGCGTTGTTGTATAACCACGGGACAGACCTGACCGAGCATACCTACGTCGTATAGTAGTAAGTCCCCTTCTGTTGCAATTTGGCAAGTCGTATTCTATCTCCGTATGCCTCTAGTTGTTGCTATTCTTGTTGTCGTAGGGTCATCATTGTTGTCGATGTTGCTATTTAGCGCCATATGAGGAAACCGACAGTCAGAGCGCCAGAGCGTTCCAACCGCGAGCATCTCACCTTTTCTTTTTAAAATTTGCTCGATAAGAGCTGGCTCGGGGTTAAACAGCAGCAACAACAACAAGACCGAAACTGCTCTTTCTTCGAGCAAGCCTGCAACAGCTGCCGATATCTCCCTGAAATCACGATGTCCCAGTTTAGGCATGTACCATTACGGCATTATTTGAGGAAGATTTTGCAACTGTTTCTAGCCGACAGAAAATCTACAAAGATGCGCGCTTCTGTTTGATCGTCGCGAAGGTTTGTTCTGGTGGCGGGCGGCGTCCATAACAAGTATGGTTGTGTGGTTAAAGAGCTTGCTGTCCAACCACTAAGTTTTGGATTCTGTTTCACTTTGGGCGAGTGTC
>NC_142938.1:64886084-64896084 GCF_046866305.1 Octopus bimaculoides | reverse complement strand
GAAGAATCTTCATGAGAAATCTAACTTTGGTACCCCCCAAAATAAAGGACGAAATAGAACTCAACTTTCCTCATATATGTATATATATATATATATATATATATATATATATATATATATATATATATATATATATATATATATATATATACATATATATATGTGTGTGCGTGTATGTATGTATATGTATGTATGTATGTATATATGTATGTATGTATGTATGTATGTATCTATGTATGTATGTATCTATGTATATTTGTATGTACATATTTATATCTTCTGGGTAATAACCTTATAGCGAGTAAAGATTGTTTGCCAACATAACATGGAAGTCCTGGTTTAGGACGAATGTTGCTGTAATTTAGCCGCAGGTTACATCGTCTCCAGCTGGCTATACGACACGATCTGTGTCCTTATATTTTCGAACAAGGGAATGTAGCACCCCCACTCAGCTCAAAACAATATCTGCGTATCACAATTCCTGGGTTATTTCTCTTCATCAGCACAGAATAATTGTTCGCTGCCAAATTCCCGTTCGAAATATATAGTTTTCAAAATAGCAACTAGTCACTGATCTACAGCAACATTCGTCCTAAACTAGGATTGCTATGTTATGTTGGCAAACAATCTTTGCTCGAAAGTACTGTTGCTGAATTTCTCTCGTGAAATTTACAAATAGTAATTTTCTAACCCTATAGCGGACCTTGCACAGCTTCTCTACAAGTATCGGCTACCATATGCAAAGGAGAAACAAGAAGTGACCGTGCATGCGTGCGTGTGTATGTGTGTGTGTGTGTGTGTGTGTGTGTGTGTGTGTGTGTACGTACTACCTAACTGTCCTCTAAGATGCAATTCTAAATTGATCCGACATCCATCTCTTACAATCTGCACTTGTGCATATTTATGCTCAAATACAAACAATGAATAACAGATATCACTTTCGCTCACTTTGTTCACTCACTTCAACAGGAAAAACCAACATTAAGTGAAACAGCTGCGGGTACCTTCAACGCGGCACTGTAATCAGCTTATAAAGTGGCGAGCTGGCAGAAGCGTTAGCACGCCGGGCAAAAGGTATAGCGGCATTTCATCCGCCTTTACGTTCTGAATTCAAATTCCATCGAGGTCAACATTCCTAGTCATCATTTCGGGGACGATATGATAAGTAGCAGTTGAGCACTACGGTCGATGTAATGGACTATCCATCTGCTTCCTAGCATTGCTGGCGTTGTCCCGAAACTTGAAACTAACGTTGAACTATTTTCTGTAGTCAATATACGGTGAAGGCTTACAGTTCTAGTCAAGAAAATCTCTATAAGAGATGAAAGCAGTATTTATATTGGGAAGTAGTTTGCTTGTTGCAAGATCAGTAACTGTATGTCTCTCATTTTTCTAGATATTGCATGATGGAGTGAAAAACTGCTATGTCTAGCAGTCGAGTATCCGTCACCGAAGGTGAACATAAAGAGGTCGAAACCGTACGGTCTGGTGGTTTCGAGACTACAATAGCAGAGAGTTCTCTCACCATTTGCAATATATGTTGTGCAGCGTGCACTGTATAACCAGCCAGAAAAGGCGTTTTACTGGGGTTAAAACAGCAGTATTGTCGGTTCCTAGGGAACACTCGTGTTTAGATGGCGTTAAGCATCACTTCTTATATTTCTATTTGCAACATACGACTGATCGATAAATTTGATTAGTTGGTGTTATTTACGATGTTGGCGGTGGTGACGTTAGAAGGAGATCACGTTTGTGGTGGTGGCGTTAGTTGTGGCGTTTGTCTGTTGTGGTTACTGTTCTTGTTAGGGCAGTGGTGGTGGTGGTGGTGATGATGGTGGTGGTGACGTAAGTGCTGCAGTGCATGTTGTCAGTGCAGTAACTAGGCGACCGTGTTTATACAACGTGTTATATAATATGTATTAGAGTGTAGAGATGTATGTGAGAGTGTGTGTGTGTGCGTGCGAGCGTGTGTGTGTTTGTAGAACTGTGAGTTAATACTGGTAAGTCTTTGTATGAATGTGTGGGGTTATGTTGAAATGTATGCCGTTTTATGTGTTTATGTTCGCCAACGAGTGTCCGTTTTCCATGTTGGCATGGGTTGGGCGGCTTGACAAGAACTTGTAAAGCCAGAGACCGTATCAGGTTCCATAGTCTATTTTGGCTTGATTTCTACGGATAGATGCCCTTCCTAACACCAACCACTTTCTAACACCCAGACAACTAAACCATGCGCCTTCACACACACACACACACACACACACACACACACACACACACACACATACACACACACACACACACATATCTATGTGTGTGTGTTTGCGTGCTTGTGTGCCTGTGTGTGTGTGAGTGTGTGTGTGTATGCATGTGTGTGAATATATAGCATCATCATCATTATCATTTCACGTCTGTTTCCCAAGCCGGCATGGGTTAGACAGGTTGACCCGAGCTGCTAAACCGGAACGCTGTAACGGGCCCTAGTCGTCTGTTTTGGGTTGATATATCTACGGCTGGATGACTTTCCTAATGCTAACCACTTTACAGAATTTACCGGGTGCATAATTATGTGTCACGGTCATGGGTTCTGTATACGCATCACCGGCATTGGTGCCTCTTGCGTGTCATTGGCACGTGTGCCTTTTACGTGTCACCGATACTGGCCATGGTCACGATTTCACTTAGCTCGAAGTGTCTTCTCTTGCACCACAAATCGCTAGAAGTCTCGGTCACTTGTCGTCGCCTCTCCTTGAGACCCGGCAACCGAAGATCGTATTTCACCAATTCGTGCCACGTCTTTCTGGGCCAAGTCCTTGAACAGGTTCCATTCATAATTAGAGATCGGCACTTCTTTACGCAGTTGTCCTCGTGAAAGACGGGGTATGAGTGTGAGAGAAAATGTGTGTGTGTTTCTGTGTACCTGTGTGTGTATGTGTCTTTATGTGTGTGTTTGTGTGTGTCTCTACTGAAGATGCCTGCTTTGTTTTAAAATACCATTTTAAAATATTTCAGGAATATGGTCATAGTCGTCATCGGTGTGTGTTTTTCTTACACAAAGCATCTAGAAGAGGAGGCTGCTATTTCTAGCATGCCAAGCATAGAGGTTTCTATATTGGACCTTCGTTATATAACTGTAATCCAAGTTTACCTTGGTTGTGAAACTTTCTAACAAGTTTGGTGTAAGGTTTGTCATTGAAAGACAAAGATTTGGCGAAGCGAACAAAATTGCAGGAATTCCAGATGGTTTATTCATTTAGTCAGCTGCCTGATGTATGTGTGTGTGTGTGCGTGTGTGCGTGTGCGTGTGTGTGTGCGTGTGCGTGTGTGCGTATATACATATACATATATGCATAGATACATATATACATATATACATATACGCATATATATACATACATATATACGTATATGCATACATATATATATATATATATATGTGTATGTATGTATGTAAGTAACTGTATGCATGTATGTGAGTGTATATATATATATATATATATATATATGTATACACGATTAATTAGTATTAACGCTAATTAATAATAATTACTCGGTTGTGCTATTAACTAAAGAATTCAATACCGCATTTAATGCAACAAATAGCTAATATAACTTTGGCAATTACTTGAAAGAATTCCATTCGTAGGCCTTTCTCTAAAGAATTCTCTATTTATTTCTTCTTGTTATTCTTTCTTATGTCATTGTGACCAAATACTAAAGAGCGTGTATGTAGAACAGCGTTGGAGAAGCTTTTCATTACCACGGGCGAATTGCAAGTGCATAAGAACTAACTTGGCGAGGCGCATCTGTGCTGAGACAAAACAAAACAAAAAAAGTCATTAATTTGCCCAATTCATGAGTGTGCAGTTCATACTAAATTAAAAGGCGATTTGCTATTATTAGAACGCAGTGAACTGGAAGAATCATTTACGCGTCGAACAAAATGCTCAGTAGCATTTCTTCCGATCTGATGTTCTGAGTTCAAATTGCAGCGAAGTCATCTTTGCCCTTCATCCTTTCGGGATCGATAGAATAAGCACCAGTTTAGCGCTAGGGTTGATATAATCGGTTAATCCCCTTGTGCTGAAACTGCTGGCCTTTATACCAAAATTTGAAACTAGTTAAGCGGCAAGCTGATAAAATCGTTATCGCGCCTGGCAAAATGCTAAACTGCATTACGTCCGACTTAACATCTTGAATTCAAATGCGACGAGGTAGCCATTAATTTTATCCTTCTGGGGCGATAAAATAAATACCAGTTGAGCACTGCGGTCGATAAAATCGGTTAATTCCCTCCTATTAAAACTTCTGGCCTTTAGGCCAAAATTCGAAACTAGTTAAGTGGCGAGCTGGTAGGATCGTTATCGCACCTGACGAAATGCATTACTTCCTTACCCAACGCTCTGAATTCAAATGTGACGAGGTCGACATTGCTTTTCTCCTTTGGGGTCGATAAAATAAGTAACAGTTGAGCACTAGGGTCTATGTAACCGACTTGACTCCTCTTCTAAAATTTCAAACCTTGTGTCTACAGTAGAAAGAATAATAATAATGATTATTGTTGTCTAGGTGGCGACCTGGCGACCTAGAAGAATCGCTAGGCACGTCGAACAAAACGCTTAGTGGCAGTTTGTCCGTTTTTAGGTTCTGAGTTCAAATTCTACATAGGGCGAGTTTGCCATTCATCTTTTCGAGGATCATAGCATAAATACCAGTCAAGTACTGAGGTTGATGTAATCAATGGCATTAAACCATTGGCATTATACCAGTCTTAGAAAGAACTATATTTTTTCCTGCCCCGAGTTCAAATTCAACTGGAAACAAATTTGATTTCGAGATTTTATAAAATATAACACCAGTACAAGGGCCCAGGTGGGGTTCGCGGAATTGCTAGAGCCTTAAAGAAAGTGCATTGCGGTATTTGTTCCGATTCCTTGCATTCTAAGTTCTTTATTGAGCAGAAGACTTGATCCGGTTCCCAGTATGACACAACCACGTGGCCATTGGGTACCTTAAGCAGAGTTTACTCTATTACAAACATCCGCAGCTCTGGTTTGATGGTACGTTTCTTCCCCACTCCTTCCTCGTGTCAGTCTCGGAGACCATGGAATAAACGAAAAAGAGCAAGTCGCTGCCATACAGATCTACTGAGGCATAGTTATGGCTTCAAAAGTGCTGACTATATATATATATGCCTGGATATTATATCCTTCCTCTTACTATGTTCTTTCAGGTTGCCACCTAAACAACAATAATTGAAGAAAGAAGGCCACGAATGACCCATCCTTTTTCTCCCCTGTCCTTCAAATTGTTGTTTCTCCTGTTCGCCTTTGCGTCGTCTACCTTTCTGAATGTTTTATTGCGTTTTTCTTCCATTTTTTATATTAATATATACATAGGCGCGGGAGTGGCTGTGTGGTAAGTAGCTTGCATACCAGCCACATGGTTCTGGGTTCAGTCCCACTGCGTGGTACCTTGGTCAAGTGTCTTCTACTATAGCCTCGGGCCAACCAAAGCCTTGTGAGTGGATTTGGTAGACGGAAACTGAAAGAAGCTCGTCGTATATATGTATGTATATATGTATGTGTGTATATGCTTGTGTGTCTGTGTTTGCTCCCCCCCAACTTCGCTTGACAACCGATGCTGGTGTGTTTACGTCCCCGTAACTTTGCGGTTCGGCAAAAAAAGACCGATAGAATAAGTACTAGGCTTACAAAGAATAAGTCCTTGAATCGATTTGCTCGACTAAAAGGGCGGTGCCCCAGCATGGCCGCAGTCAAAATGACTGAAACAAGTAAAAGAGTAAAAGAGATATAGCGGCGTACGTACACACTTGTGCTCACTTTATAATAAGTATGTATCTAAATTTTGTACGACTCTTTTAGTCTGTCTTTTAGTCCCCCTCATACTTTCTTCCTCTTTTCTTTTTCTCGCTCCCCCTCTCTCTCTCACATTTTTTGGCTCTCTCTTTCTTTAACTTCTACTTTTGCTCCTCGTTTATCTCCCCTGACCCTTTCCTTTTGTCTCATTGATTTTTTCTAATCTTTCAATCCCGCTTCCCCCTACCACTCTCAACTCCTTCAACGTGACCGGTGTCTGGCCAGCCATGATCTTTCTTTCTTGCCCTGACTGCCGACCGCCAACACCTCTTATGTCCATCTCTTATGTTCCTGCCTTTAGAGTTTCACTTTATACACACCTGCTCAATTTGATTCGTCATCAGTCGAAAGACACCTCTTGTTATATTCTTGTTGTTTATATTTGTAATTGTGTTCCATGTTCTACGTTTTTTGTCTCTATTACCGTACACATTCGCTAGCTTTCTTACAAAAAAATCTAACGTTCTTAGACTTTTTTTGCGGGGTGGGGTGGCAACCAGATCGAACAGTCTCAAGTGTAAATGCCTGAAACTGTAAGGACATCTGGTAACTTGACTGAAGAAAGAAAGTCAAGAATGACCCGTCTTTTTTCTCTGTTCTAATTGTTGTTTTTCCTGTCCCCCTTTGTATCGTCTATCTGTCCGAATGTTTATTGTCCTCCAATGCATTTTTGTTCCATTATATATATATATATATATATGTATATATATTCTCTCACTCTTTTCTCTCTTACTCTCTCTCTCTCTTTCTCTCTCTCTCGCTCTCACTCTCTTCTCTCTCACTCTCTTTCTCTTCCTCTCTTTCTCCCTCCTCCCATACCCACCTTCCCCCTCTCTTATATCCACCTTCCCCTTCCCCCTTCATCATCAACCCTCCCTCATAAGCTCATGCCACCCCACCCCAACACATTCCTACTCTACCTTCCCACTTCACCCCAACCGATTCCTTACACCCACCCCTTACCCACATACCCCTACCCCTACCCCACCCTCAGCCTAACCCACACTCCACCCATGCCTTCCCCACCTCCCAACACCCTCACATCACACCACGCACACACTACAACTGACCAACTCCTTTCTCCCCTCCCCATTTTCACACATGCATACGTCAAGATCACCAGCCTTCTCTCTGTCACACACACAGCTCCTCGTTTTTCGATCACCGTTCTTTCTCCCCCTTTGTTATCTCCCCCTTTTCTTAGCTCTCCTGTGTAAACTTTCCAAACTTCCGGTCAGCAGAAGCAATGATAGATCGTTGACCAAACAACATTCAATTTTTTTCTCCGTGTTTTTTCTCCTTGTTTTCTCCGTATTCTTTCTGTTGAAGAGCGTAGCACGAAACGTTAAAGACTTTCCGTATTCCCGAGCGTCATACTAATACATCCTTTTGTTGTTTACACCACCTGTCCTCGTCTGTTGTTGTTTTTTTCGTACATTCTCCCATATATATATATATATATATATATATATATATATATATATATATACATATATATATGTATATATATATATATATATATATATATGTATATATGTATATGTATGTGTATGTACGTACGTACGTACGCATGTATGTGTGTGTGCATTGATTTTCATGAACCATTGTCTGATATATGAATTTTTAAATATACTTTCTTAAAGCCAAAACGTCGTAAGTTATATATCTGTATATGTATATATATATATATATATATATATATATATATATATATATATATATATATATATATATATATATATATATATATATATATATATGTAATGTATGTATGTATGTATGTATGTATAGGTGTATGTATGATATAGACGTATATACGTAGATACGTACATATATATATGTGTGTGTGTGTGTGTATGTGTGTGTGTGTTTGTGTGTGTGTGTATGTACATACATATAAACACACACACATTCAGGCTCACAAACATATATGTTAAGGAACATACACGTTAGCGTTGTACCAACGACCACACTTATTCTCCACTGTATTCTATATCTAATTAATTTTAAAGTAATTAAAATTAATTAACTAGGCTTATCTCCCCTGTCAACTTCACTATTATTAGTCAATAAGATAATGGGTTTTCCCCCCCCTCTTAATTTCGGCTGTAATGTTCGTTAATTAAAATGTTTTGAGTTAGTACATTAAATATATAATCCAACGAAGGATCCTGTATATTAACCTGACCCGCTAAAAACAGTAAACAATTCTCTCTCAAGTAATCAAATGGGAAATACAGAATGCATAATGTAGACGCCTATCAAGCCTGAAAAGAAAAATCTAGAAACACCAGCGCACGCAAAGTTGTGTGAACAAGAAGTTAGCTTTGCAGCCACGTGGCTTCGGTTTCAGTTCAGTTGTGTATTTCTTTGGGAAACTATTCTTACTCTAGCCCCGGACGAAATAATGACTCTTGAGTAGATTTACTCGACGGAAATTAAATGGAAACTATGTGGAAGCCCGTCGTATACATGCATACATACGAACGTATGTCCATACGTACTTACAAATAAAAATGGTGTATGAGTGTGTATATTAATATGATTTCAAACTTTGGCACAAGGTCAACAATTTTAGGGAGAGGGGATAAGTCGATTACATCGACCCCAGTGTTTCACTGGTACTTAATTCATCGACCCCAAAAGGATGAATGGTAAATTCGACCTCGGTGAAATTTGAACTCAGAACGTAAAGACAGACGAAATGACGCTGAGCATTTTGTCCGGCGTGCTAACGACTCTGCCATCTCGGCGCCTTAGTGTCTATATTAACATGGGATATGTATTATATGTGCGTATTTATGTTTGTACGCGCCACCCCGACCGCTCAACTATCGTTGTTGGTTTGTTTACGTCGTCGTAACTTAGAGGTGCCGCAAAAGAGAAAGATCGAATAAGAACCAAATTTTAAAAAAAGAAATACTTGCGTTTATTTGTTCGACTAATAACGTGAAGACATTGTTGTAGCATGGCCGCAGTCCACTAACTGAAACGAGTAAAGGAACAGATAAAAAACATATCGATTAAAATTTCAGCGCTCTTGAGCATTATTGGTATCCATCACGTTGGGTCGAAGTTATTTTAAAATAATGCTTACAATATCACTTGTTCCATTCATTGGACAGCAGCCATGCTGCAGACCACTTTGACGAGTGTTAGGTCAACAAATCTACCCCAATACTCACTTTAATATCTGGTAATTATTCTATCGATCTCTTTTACCGAAATTCTAAGTTAGGGGCCGTAAACGAACCAATACCTCTGTTGAAGGAAGAAACACAGTTACATATACACACATCTCTCTATTTCTCTCTCTTTCTCTCTGTCTCTTTGTCGTTGTCTGTCTATCTACTTATCTATCTTTCTTTCTATACAAAGACGGCAGGTTTCAACTCAGTTTCCATGTTCCATTTTCACTCATAAGACACTGGTCGGTCTGGGGATATAACAGGAGACATTTGCTCAAGGTGCCGCGCGGTGGAACTGAACCCGAAACCACAACACTCCAACGAGAGTCTCTTAATAGACACACCCATGTCTGCGCCTGGGTGTACGAAACTTACTTAAAAATGCTAAAAGGATGAAAGCTAAAGTCTATCTCTGACTGAATTTGAACCACCGAACGCTAAAATCTGGATTTCCAACAGTTTCGAAGATGAGCATTCAGCTGTTAGATTCACTGGATTATCTTCTCATTTTATTAGCGTATAATCCTACCAAAGGATTCAATCCTTTGGCAAAACTAGAAGGGCTGAGTATTTTAATTGTTCGTAATTTCCATCAGATGGATTTTAAACAGTCTCCATCAATTCATCTTCATTCAGAAGGCTCCGATGTACGCCCAACTTTTAGTGAATGACATTTCCCAAGATACCAGGCATTGGACATGAAACCAGAACTTCATGATTCCAAGGTGAACATAGCCAACTATATATCATACTTAACATATATGCGCTGTTGATAGGCCAGTTGTTGTGTATTTGTCCTGAGATAAAATCCCTTAAGGACGTGCTGTGTTATAAACAAAATAAATCGACAGAGTGTATACATTAAGTATGATAAACAGTGAACGTTCGTGGCTTATTGGTTAGGGTGTTAAGCTTACGGTCATAAGGTCATGGGTT
>NC_142938.1:64881084-64883584 GCF_046866305.1 Octopus bimaculoides | reverse complement strand
TATATATATATATACATACATACACACACACACACATATATATGCTGATAGCCATGCATATGCATATCTAAATACGTAAATGCACTCAATTATGCATATACATACAATTATATAATTATATGTATCTATATAGTTGTGTGTGTATATATATATATATATATATATATATATATATATATATGCATATGAATGTATAGATGTGAATGTATATTGTATATATATATATGCATATATGTAATATTGCAATATATACATACATCCATATGAGAATGCATGCACATATATGTTATTTGAAGAGACAAAATGCAAGACTGCAGTATAATTCACCAACTGCATTGCTGCAGCATATCAGCATATCACATGCTTATGTTGTTAAAGTTTCTGCAGAAAGATGTGTCAGCAATACATGGAGATTGGAACTGCATAGGTGTGCATGTGGTTTAGTACGGTGCACCGAAGGACATTCACTGCATTGTTGTAGTAAGCGCCGATATTATGCTGGAACCTGTTAGTAGTAGTAGTAGTAGTAGTAGTAGTAGTAGTAGTGGTGGTGGTGGTGGTGGTGATACTAGTAGTAGCAGTAGTAGTAATGGTGGTGGAGGTGGTTGTAGTAGTTTTGTTGTTGTTGTTGTTCTTGTTGTTGTTGACGTAGGAGGAGGCATACGAAGGGATGAAGAAGGTGAAGGACGCATGTGTGTGTGTGTGTGTGTGAGTGCGAGGGTTTTTATTATGTGTGTACATACAGATACAAACACATACACGCATACACATGCACATACACACACTTATCTCCGTTTCTACATTTATTCGTCAACATAAGCATGTATGTTAATTGTGCCTGTCTATATAAAACATTTATATACACACAGTTACATGCAAATTTATATATGTATATATATATTGAAGTATATACATAATTGAATATATAGCGTATTGTAACGTGTATAAGGAACATTTGTGTATAAGGAATCTTCTAATTTAGGGGTCTTAAAATTTGGAAAAGGGGGGTTTGTAAGGGATCATAATACTACCCATGTATAAGAAACTCCCATATTTTTTTTTACCTAATTTTTGACAAAAAACGGTTCCTTGTACACGTTAAAATACGGTAGGCGCAGGAGTGGCTATGTGGTAAGAAGCTTGCTTCCCAACCACATGGTTCCGGGTTCAGTCCCACTGCGTGGCACCTTGGGCAAGTGTCTTCTACTGTAGTGAGTGGATTTGGTAGACGGAAACTGAAAGAAGCCCGTGGTATATATATATATATATATATATATATATATATATATATATATATATGTATATGTATATATTTGTGTGTGGATCTGTGTTTGTCCCTCCACCGCCGCTTGACAACCGATGTTGGTGTGTTTATGTCCCGGTAACTTAGTGGTTCGACAATAGAGATCGATAGAATAAGTACTACGCTCACAAAGAATAAGTCCTGGGGGCGATTTGTTCGACTAAAGGCGGTACTCCAGCATGGCCGCCCTCAAATGACTGAAGCACGTAAAAAAAAGAATAAAAGAATATATATATATATATATATATATATATATATATACATTCATGCATACACACGCGCACACATACATATATGTTGGGCGTAAATTGTTAACTGGCGGATGCCCCAGCATGACCCCTGTACTCCACGGGTATTTATCTCATCGGCCCCAAGAGGATGAAAGACAAATTCAACCACGGCGGAATTTGAAATCAAAACGTAAAGACGATCGACATGCTGCCAAGCTAACGATCCTGTCTGTTTGCCGCCTTAATAATAATAATAATAATAATAATAATAGTAGTAGTAGTAGTAGTAGTAGTAGTAATAATAATAATAAATTAATAATAATAATAATAATAATTAATAATAACAATGATAATAATAATAATAATAATAATAATAATTTCGGTGGTTGCCTGACCTGCTTTTGATCCCGTTAAATATATATATACCATATTCTAACGTGTGTAAAGGAACCCTTTTTTTGTCAAAAATTAGGTTGAAAAAATAAGGGATTTTCTTATATATGGATAGTATTATAATCCCTTACAAAACTTTTTTTTTTTCCCAAATTTTAATTCCCCTAAATTCGGGGTTCCTTATACACGCTAGAATACGGTAGCGAAAAGGATCACGTGCCAATGAGTAGTACCTCTATGTGTCGGGCAGATATGCGAGAAATAACAACTAAATTTCTTCCGAATTACACCCTCCATCGTTTATATTCAAAGAAAACATGCTTGATAATGTAATCCTGTATAGTATCGCCTTAAAAATAGCGATGGTCATGGCAGGAGTGCCTTTACTCACCGCTTAATCTAAGGCTTATCTGGATCTAAGTAACGACAGCAAGAACGATAATTAATTATAAATTAATTATTATTAGTTAACAAATTAGTTTACTTGGTAGCAAACTACCAACAAAATACCAGTTGTGCTAATGGTTGAAATTGGAAAATATGGCAATGTTGATGTTGATGTTGTTGTCGTTTA
>NC_142938.1:64873584-64876084 GCF_046866305.1 Octopus bimaculoides | reverse complement strand
CACATTTTAATTCATGATTTAAATGCAAATAAATATATATATATGTATATATGCACATATACACCCATACACATAATATACATACATGTACGGAATCATATACGTATAAATGTATATACCACATAAAGACACACGTTCACACACACAAACACACAAACACAAATACACATACACTCACACACACAAACACGTACGAATATACACACAAACACAAATATACACATGCACACACTCGCACATACACACACATGCACGTACGTATGTGTATACATACATATATAAATGAGTGTGTATACATAGGTTCGTTTGCATTTTTTCAGGTGATTAGCTTCTACTAATGTGTTGCTAGACTAGAGCGTATTTTATTTGTTATTAGCAGTTCATTATTATCGATTCTGACATCATTCTTCGATTACCATTTCCCGTCGTCTTCAAGTGATATCTAAGTTTATTCTCCTGACAATATCTAAAGGATTGAACCTGCAGCTTGTTATTTGCAACAATTAACAATTCGACAAGTTGTTAATTGTTCGAATCAATCTGTTGCGTAGATTGTATCACACCTTTAATTAATACTGTAGATATAGCTATCAGAATTTACTAATTAGGGGAAGAAAATTGTTTAATTAGTACAAATGAAAAACTGAGCACTCAATACAGTTATTAGAGTTTGATATAGTAATCTTGGCCGAATACAGGAGGAGGTAAGTGATGTGATTCCTGATAAGTGTTTAATGTGAAACACAATTAGTTGAGAAAATCCTCGCTTCTAGACGCTGAAACTCATTTGGTTCTCAGAAGCAAGACTAAATATACTTTCATTAAATATTGTCAGTGATTTCTGTATACATACATACATGCATGCATGCATACATACATACATACATACATACATACATACATACATGCATGGATGCCTGCATACATACATACATACATACATACATGCATGCATGCCTGTATACATACATACATACATACATAGTACATACATACATACATACAAACATATATACATACACACACAGATATATCTATATATGCACATATGTGTGTGTGTGTGTGTACGTTTATTAAGTATATATTCATGTATGACTCTGTGTGTCTGTGTATGTATATATATACACATAGAGACAGATAAATAGATAGATACAGACACACTCCCTCAGTCTCACACAGACAGGCGCATGCGCACACATACACACATACACATACACGCACATACATATTCAGGAATTCATGCATACATAAATATATACATACATATACGTTTGTAAGATTTTATGTAAGATGGTACGATATTTTCTTACGCATTTACAACACGGAACATTTACAATTGTACATTTTGATACCGAACTGGACACAAACCAAGACACACTATGTTATATTAACTTATCATTCTATATATAAGAGAGAAAAAATAATATTCAGAAGATTACCTATGGACGATTAATTAATAGCAAAGACACAGAACAAAATCCAACGCAGTTATATATGAGGTCTGATCAAAAAGTACCGGAACTGTTTCTATGGTAACGGAGCTAAAATACGCAGAGTGAAGCTGCTTAGTACAGATTGACCTTGTACTCTGTCGTACATGTATACTGTCTTATAACGTTCTCGCTCACATCCGTTGTTTATTGCAGTGTTTCAAAGTAAAGTGAGTAGAGTATGGTCGTCTCGAAAAGAATATCGAATTTCAGCAGCGCAGGACTTTCTTGATTGCCTCGAGGAAGATGTAAACTTTTTAAAAAACGGTCATAACATGAGATGAATCGTGGTCAATGGCTATGACTCCGAAACCTCGGCTCAGTCTTAGCAGTGGAAGACTCCAACAAGATTTCAAGGCATCAGGGTAATCCAAGAGCTGCTCGCTATCCCCAAAAAGGAGTTCCAGGAATGCTTCCATAAATGGAAACGACACTGGATAAAGAGTGTGGCTTCAGAAGGGGACTACTTTGAAGGAGACTGAATAGCGAATTGATATGGGTTGTAGCTTTTCTTATATAGCACCAGGCCCGATACTTTTTGATCAGGCTACGTATAGTATACGCAGAATTAACTACGACAGTAACCCAGAATTAACAGTTGGGTCATTTTAAAGAGAGAGACGATGATGATCTTATTAAGTACAACACATTTTCTATGATCATAGGCTGCCTAGTGTAAAACGCACCACTCTTTATCATTTCATTCAGAAAATGAGACTGAAATATCAAAACAGTTATGGGGCCCAGAATGATATTATTGAAAAATACATGTGCGTGTGTTTGTGAGTATGTGTTGATGTGTGCAGGTGTATACTGTGTGCCTTTGTGTAATTGCTTATCTCTCCTGCCCCATTTGCGTGACAATATTGGCTTGTTTATTTTGCTATAATTTAACGGTTCGGCAAAAGAGACAGTCAGAATAAGTATCAGAATTAACTGTAAGTATCGGGTTGATTTGTTACACTAAACACTTCGAAACGAGGCCCAATCCACAGCATGGTCACTATCTG
>NC_142938.1:64858584-64863584 GCF_046866305.1 Octopus bimaculoides | reverse complement strand
GTATAATTTGTTTTTATTTCAAAGTAATTGTATAACTGTACACATTTATGCCTAGTGTATATATTTATATAAACGCGTGTTTGCGTATAGACATGTTTTCTCTAGCTAGGTGCGGCTATGTGCGCCCAAATGTCTGTAATTATAATCGAAAGTGTATGCTCATAATAGAAAAACACCTTGGTATACAATGAAACACACACACACACACACACACACACACACACACACACACACACACACACACACACACACAAATGCATTTGTGTTTATGTATAGATGTATGTATATCCATCTGTCTACGTAAATAGACATATAAACATATATATTTGTGTGTGAATATATACACACAGACACAGACACACACACACACACACACACATACTGTCCCTCATTGTACTAAGTACAATATACGCGCACACCCCGCACGCACACTCACACAGATGTATATATGTATATATGGAAATATATGAATGTATATGTATATTTGTGTGTGTGTGTGTGTGTGTGTGTGTGTGTGTGTGTGTACGTATATATATGAGCATTGATGTATATATACAGACATATGCCTTCTCAGACGTTACAGAGAATGCTTACAACCATAGGATTGCTAGTGAAGAACAAAAGATATGAGAAGGCAAATGCTCACAGAATGAAGGAGAGAGCAGAAGAAAGCCTCTCGCTTGTTACGTAACAAAAATTAGGAGCTTAGCTAGAGCCAGGTGGAGTGGGTAGGCAGCAATTTCGTGCTCACAGACGATCCGCCAATGGGAAAGAGTCATGGTTTGAGGGTCGAAACACGCCAATTTCTTCTTTCCAAGGCTTCAATTCACCAAAGAAGTATGAAGGAGAAGCAGAAACACTCACAGACCTACACATGTGTACATACATACATACATACATACATACATACATACATACACACATACATACATACATACATATGCATATTTTTAGGGTTTAGGTTTTGGTTGACTCCAATATCCTTCATAATCTTTATATATATATATATATATATATATATGCATACTCTCTCTTTTACTCTTTTACTTGTTTCAGTCATTTGACTGCGGCCATGCTGGAGTACTAACCTTTAGTCGAGCAAATATCGATCCCGGGACTTATTCTTTGTAAGCCTAGTACTTATTCTATCGGTCTCTTTTGCCGAACCGCTAAGTGACGGGGACATAAACACACCAGCATCGGTTGTCAAGCAATGGTAGGGGGACAAACACAGACACACAAACACACACACACACACACACATATATATATCATATATACGACGGGCTTCTTTCAGCTTCCGTCTACCAAATCCACTCACAAGGCTTTGGTCGGCCCGAAGCTATAGTAGAAAACACTTGCGCAAGATGCCACGCAGTGGGACTGAACCCGGAAACGCACACCCTTTTACCCACAGAAATATATGTATGTAAATGGATTTTTCTGAAGGTTTATGAAGGTGTCTAATTTTGTGTGTATGTGTGTGTGTGTGCGTATGTGTGAGTGTGTGTGTGTGTGTGTGTGTATGTGTGTGTGTGTGTGTGTGTGTGTGTGTGTGTGTGTGTGTGTGTGTGTGTGTGTGTGTGAAAATGAATCAGCTGTATGTATATAATAATACATAAGTAATGTACCTGGACGTAATCAGTACAAATCACTTAAACTTCATTAAAAATAATTATCCCTTCTCCTCACGATACTGAAGTAGACCGTTCATAATTAGACAGTTTTAATTAAAAGAAAGAAATAAGAAAACAAGGCAACACCAACATCTTCTCAACGATTAGCCGGAGAGGATTTTTAAAATGAGAATATCTGAAATAATCTCGACTGTTCTCACAAACGAGAGTAGCTAAAAAGGAACCTGACCGCTCTCAAAAGTCAAGTAAAAAAAAAAAACAGGAAAAATAATCCAGAATCGTTGTCCGGTGCCGGATCGATCTCAAAAGCTAATCAGTTCATGCCAGTTACGAGGCCAAACATCACTGAAAGTTTCATCCGAATCCATCGAGCGGTTCTTGAGATATCTTAACCGTGAACAAACAAACAAACACGACTGAAAACAATACCACTGCCTTCGCTAAGGCAGAGGTAACAAGCAGCCGGGTTGGAATATCTGTAATTAAAACTGAAATGTAACTAAATGAATTTACATTAAAACATGCTTGCAATATCTGTATCTGCGCTTATATTGTGCGTTTGTAGCCACGCTTTAAGCAGTCAATCAAAATAAACAAATAAGCGATTACAATTTCTATAATAAAATGAGTTCGGGTACACTTCAGCAGGGGAGATAATACTTAAGGTTTGAAGCTGAGATCCTTTGAGAAGCAGAGATGGAGGGGCTTCTATTTTTGCCCCTCCTTTTTTTCTTTTCTTTTGGATCCTTTAGAGCAGGTTACCCGGTTTCCGTCACATCGAAACCACATTTCTCTTGGAGGAAATAATGGTCCGTTGCAACGTTGAAAGTCAGAAATTTTGGGCAAGGGGGACAAGTCGATTGCGTTGACCTCAGGTACTTAGTTTGTACTTTACTTTATCGAGCCCGAAAGGATGGAAGTTCAAATCCCAAACTCGGCGGGAGTTGAATTCAGAACGTAAAAGAGCCCCGGAAGAAATTCTGCTAAGCATTTTGTCCGACTTGATAACGATTCAGCCAACTCACCGCCTTCGGAGATTCCATTGAAAGTCTGTAAATGCGGAATTTAATATCCAGATCTTGGTGCAAATGCATGACGACCTTCAGATGTAAATGTTATCGAGTACAACTTTACATTACATCTTTACATTACATTATAAAGTACCAGTCATGTAATGGGGTCAGTTCAATCGATTATATCCTCTTCCAAATAAGGTCTTTTGCCTATGCTAAAAATCAATATTTTGAATGAGTGGGGTTAGTTATGATGACGCAGTAAAGAAGCTTACATTGAAACCAGAAGGTTTTGTGTTCGAACCCATTATACGGCTCATTGGGTAAGCGTTTTCTCCGTAGCCTAAGAAAAAATCCCACCAATGCGTAGTTTGTGAAATTTGGTGTCAGAATTGTACAAAATCTCCCATGTATGCATGTATGTATGTATGTATGTATGTAAGTATGTATGTATGTGTGTATGTATGTATGTATGTATGTATGTACGTACGTATGTATGTATGTATCTATATATCTGTATATATATATTACGGAGATGTACTTGCATAGCAGATGACTTGATCTCAGATCGTGTGCTGGAACGAAAACAGTTGCAGCGTAGAAGATGTTTATAAGCCATTTAAGAACCACACAAAACCCTTTAGATTCACTTCAAGATTTAAATTTAATTTACCAAAATATTTTTGTCGTTTGAGACCGTGACCTTTTCACTGACAAAATTTAGTGATGCAGCACGGAATTCTGTCAGTGAACAGGTCGCGGTCTCATAGCGACGAAAATATTTTGGCAAATTAAATTTAAATGTTGAAGCGAATCTGACGTTTTTTTGTGTGTTTCTTAAATGGCTTATAAACACCTTCTACGCTGCAATTGTTTTTGTTGTATATATATATATATATACTCTTTTACTTGTTTCAATCATTTGACTGCGGCCATGCTGGAGCACCGCCTTTAATTGAGCAAATCGACCCCAGGACTTATTCTTTGTAAGCCTAGTACTTATTCTATCGGTATCTTTTGCCGAACCGCTAAGTTACGGGGACGTAAGCACACCAGCATCGGTTGTCAAGTGATGTTGGGGGACAAACACAGACACACAAACACACATATATACATACATACATATATATATATATATATATATATATATATATATATATATATATATATATATATATATATATATATATATATATATACGACGGGCTTCTTTCAGTTTCCGTCTACCAAATCCACTCACAAGGCTTTGGTCGGCCCGAGGCTATACTAGAAGACACTTGCCCAAGGTGCCACGCAGTGGGACTGAATCCGGAACCATGTGGTTGGTAAGCAAGCTAAGAGATTAGAGATCTATGTAAATCAGATTGTTATATATAAAAGGTGGAAATAGCACAGAAGTAAATCAAAGACATTTCAATTTAAGAGGGAATTTAATAATAAAATGATTTTAACAAATTATATAAAGGAAATATTACCGGCTTCGATGAATCTCATCTTATCAAATATCAGTATGAATTTATGAAAATTTGAAGTAAAAACGGGGACAGAATGTGAAACGAGAACATAAAAAGCAAAAATATAGAAAACGAACTTTTTTTCGAACAACGAAAAAAACAAAAAACAAAACAAAAAACAAACAGAGAAACGAAACATGCAACAAAAAGAGCATTCCCTTCATCAGTTGTCCCCTGTTTTATCTACTCAGCGTTTCGAACGACTCCTATTCCACCTTCTAAAGTAAATTCACAAAAGTACGATGCTTTACCTAAGGTGGCGCACACCGGGGGCGAACCTCGAACCATGCAGCTGCCAAATGATTTATTCAACCCCACAGCTGTACCCACGTGGACGTAAACAGCTCTGTAAAAGTAACACAAGCAACAATAACGTTAAATTAACTTCATTACGATGCCACAATTAATCTATTGATACGTGACGATACGCGCACCTGTATCTGCTTCGTATAATGAATGTACCTGTGTGTGAGTGTGTGGAGGGAGGGGGTGATGGTGAAGACAGGTGTATCTGTAGGGGTGGGAAAGTGTAGGTGTCGCTTGTGTTTCCATGAACACGTGACTCTCAGCATCACTATGATTCTCTCCCTTTTTTTTCCTCTCCTTTGTCTCTGTCTCCCTTCATTTTATTGTTCCTGTGCATCATCATCATGATCATCATCATCATCATCATCATAATCATCATCATCATCATCACCGCTACCACCATCATCAACATCATGATCATGATCATCACCATCTTCGTCATCATCATCATCAGCTCCAAGACCATCGTTACCTTCGTCGTCGCCCTCTTCATCTTCAGTCGTCTCTACATCTTCATCCTTGTTAAAAAT
>NC_142938.1:64841084-64846084 GCF_046866305.1 Octopus bimaculoides | reverse complement strand
CAGGAATGGAAACCACGATCTTGCGAGCAACAACCTCACCACTTGGCCACGCTCTTTCACAGATGTAGTGCTTGCCGAACGCTACCGACTAGTCTCTTGTCCATTTTTAAGATGGGAGGTACAATTTGAGTTTGATTTGGTTGTTATTTCTAGTAGAGATGTGTAGTATAACATCTGTAAAACACAGCTTACGCTTTTATTTTATTCATTTTAAAAGCTTTTCGCAAGTTCTACCAAACCAATCCGATCGACCGCTGTGGGGATCATACTTAGGACCTTCACAGCTCCTTCGAGATAGGTGTGATTAACACTTAATATTCTTCTTGAACACCAGCAGGAAAAACAGGAACAAGAAGTGAATTTCAGAGAGGTGATGTTCTAAGTTTCAACGATCAGACGTAGGAATTAATGGAGAGGTTGGAGCCCGAACGTAGACACAATATTGATGGCGAGAAGAGAATAAACTGAGTGTGTTGTGTTGGCCTGATTAGAAAGACAGTTTCTTACTGATATAATTCTCATATAGTCTAGCGGTAGGTAAACTGAATGAACTCAAAATAATGAGTAGCCAATGAAAGACATTGCCTTAAGAGAGAAATTTCTCCTGGATAAGACGATAGTCAATCACAGATAATATTTCCTTGGCGCGAAATGAGACTACTGGGCGCGGTTGATTGGACGCTGATCATTTGACATGGCTAACTGGAGAGTGAACTGTTTTGCGGGACAATACTTTTTGGCACTAAAGGCAAAATGTACCTACACATATGTACATATATACAGAACATTCGTACACACTCACGCACACCCACACAAATGTGCATGCAGAAATGATCACATACAAATGAAAAGTGTGTGTGTATGTGTGTTTATGTGAGAGAAAGTGAGAGGAAGAGAGAGGGAGAGAGAGAGAAAGAGAGCAGTTGAGAGAGAATAGAAAGGGAGAAAGAGAGAAAAATGGGGAGGGACGAAGTGAAAGGAATAGGACAAGACAAAGATTAAAACAAGGGAAACATTAAAATGTCTTATTTCAAATAAGTCATCCTCGAATCAGCGACGCCAAACAGGCGGCGCCTAAATGGCTGTGCCAAAACGTCTAACACCTGCTTTGTCGATGTAATACTTTTTCTCCTTTATCAACCTGAGATAATGTAGAATTCTGTAAATTGAGGTGTAGAAGTCCATCTTAAGGTTCTTAGCTGAACATTCAATATCAAATGCAAAGTTATTTAATCATAGTTGTAAGCATGATTATAGACACAGGTATGACGCTGTGATTAAGAAGCTCTGTTTCGAAAGACTAGATTTAATTGGGCAGGTGTTTTCCCTCCACTTTCCAGTTTCTAACGCCTGTTTCTTCTTTTGACAAATGTCAACATAGGATTCCTGCGAAGGGTTTCTGGAGTAATGTTACACGACAAGGTCTGTAGCTCGGAATTCAGCAAGTCTTTCTAAGTTGGGCCCTATTTCTCCACATTGAAAGGTCGCAGCTCTGGTACGTCATAGGGAGGAATCTTCAAGCCGAGCCCGCTGAAAAGAGACCTAGGGGTAGACCAAGAATGAGATGGTTCGATTATACCCAAAGTGGATCAATGAACTGAGCAAGGATTTCAGCCTCAGCGCAACCTACAAAAAGGTTAGCATAGCTTGGACCCATTCTAGTTCCCATAGCTGCACTGGTGGAGTTGCTAGTAAAATTTTCCATCTCAGTTCGTCACGCTTAGGAATCCAACCAGAAAGTGTAATGACGGCCATCTCTGATAAGCCCCTGTGGTGGAAGTTCTAGAGACTTTAGCTTCAAGACGGCGCCAGGAATAATAGACGGAGAAGATGGATGGACCTTCATGCTTCTGATAACAAGAATAGAAAGCTTTTAAGCAAAGTTAACCTTGGAATTAAATTTTGGAAAATATAAGTCATCTTTACCGCCTTTGAAGGATGTTTTAGTCGAATGAATCGACCCCAGTTCTTATACTTTTAAGGCTGGTATTTACTCTATCAGTCTCCTCTGCCGAACCGCAAGTTGACGTAAACAAACCCACACCGGTTGTCAAGTGGTGTGGGGTCAAACACACACACACACACACACACACACACACACACACACACACGACAAGTTTCTTTCAGTTCCCGTCTATCAAATACTCTCATTCACAAGACTTTGGTCGGCCCGAGGCTACAGTAGACACAGACTAAGGTGTCACGCAGCGGGACTGAGCCCGGAACAATCTGGTTGGGAGGTAAGCTTCTTACCACACAGCCATGCCTGCGCCTATGAATGCATTAAAGCCTTAAATTACAATATCTTATCTAAGTTTTCGAACTAAAGTGCTATGATAATAATGTATGTTCATATGTTCTTACAGACAGCAATTATTTATCATTAAACTGTCATTTCTCCGCAGTACATTGTATACATTATCTTTCTCTGTTAATCAAAATTACGGTATATCATTCACGTATGAAACATGCGAATGATGCTCATTATCGAAATGTTTAGAGTAAATGTTATTCTACGTGATATACATTAGCTATAAATACTTGTATCTCTGTCGATTCGTTCACTTTTATTCATGTGTTTTCATGAAACTGTGCAAAAGATAAAATACACAGTATAACTGTTTGACTGTCCGCTTGACTTCTGTGGTATCCCGGTCGATGTTTACAGTTGGTGTTAATCGACCGTTGGAAACAACACGTGATTGTATCTCTTATTTATTTATTAATTGATTTTATCTTTTAATTATTATTTTTTTTATTTGATTCAATCATCGGACAGCAGCCAGAGTATCGCTTTACAGGGCTTAATTACAAAAATCAACTCCAATGGTTTTTCGTTTTTTATTTTTCTTTGTTAGAAGTCCGGTACGTATTCTATCAGTTTGTAACTTGCCGAACCGCTAAGTTATGAGAACGTAAAGAAAACAACACCGGTTGTGAAAGAAGGAGACAAACACAAGCGCAAAAATACACATGCAATATCACACACACGCATTTATTGATAGATAGATAGATAGATAGATAGATAGATAGATAGATAGATAGATAGATAGATAGATAGATATGACGGGCTTCCACACAGTTTCCGCTTACCAAATTCACTCAGAAGGCATTGGTCAACCTGTGCTATAATGAAAGCCACTTACCAAAAGTGCCACGCAGCGGAACTGAACTCGGAATTAAGCTTCTGACCACACAGCCATGCCATACATTTTGTGGTGCTCCAGCATGATCTTGATTGTGATGTCTATAAAATACTCAGCTGAGCAGATTTTTGCCTTTCTTTCTTTCTTTCTTTCTTTCTTTCTTTGTTCCTTCCTTCCTTCCTTCCTTCCTTCCTTCCTTCCTTCCTTTCTTTCTTTCTTTCTTTCTTTCTTTCTTTCTTTCTTTCTTTCTTGCAATCCTTTCTGTTTTCCTTCCTCTATTCCCCGCTTCCTATTTTCATTAATATTTCTCAATTTCTCAATGCATATACATACATACAAACACACACACACACACACACACACACACACACACACACACACGCACACAAACACACACACACACAGGCATACACACACATACACACACACGCACGCACACATTCACGCACAGACACACACGCACACATACACACGAACATATATTTATTTATATATATATAAATGTGTGTATATATATATATATATATATATATATATATATATATATATATATATATATATTGATACACATACATACGCGCTCACACAGACACACACACACACTCACACGTATATATGTATGTCCTTAATTATAAACCTGACATCAGTAATCCACAAAAAGGCACCACACAAATGCACAAACTTTGCGTTTATAATATATATTAAAAAAGAAAACATAGACTTGATGTCTCTCTGATTCCCGCCAAATGTACAACTGTCTCGTATAAAAATATGTCACTCAGCAAAAGTCTTTATTCTCTGCTCTGAAGTGGAACATTCTTTAACCAAAACATTTATTCATTAAATAATTAGAGATAGAATACAAATAAATTCTGTCTTACCAAGTTCCAATTTTAAAATATTGAAAAGTTTGGCAGTTATTATATATATTACGATTGTTATGTGAATGGTACCGTCTAGTCGCAGACAGCCAGTGGTCTTCCACGAGTAATTCCAGTTTCGGTATATTATAGATACAAGAGAAATGTGCGTGTATGTGTGTATGTATGTGTGTGTGTTTGTATGTATGTAAATAGGTATATATGTGTATGTATGTATGTATGTGTGTATGCATGTATGTATGTATGCTTATGTATATTTATGAATGTGCGCTATATAAAGATACATACATACATACATACATACATACATATATATATATATATATATATATATATATATATATATATATATATATATATATATATATATATATATATATATATATATATATATATATATATATATATATATATATATATATATATATATATATATATATATATATATATATATATATATATACATAAATATATATATTCTGTTATATTAATTTTCAATAAATTGATCCCGCATTATTTGTATTCTATAATATTGTGCGCCGCTAATATAATGATTATATGAACACAGACACACACACAATACACATGCACACACATATACTTATATACATATATATATACGCACATATATAAACATAGAAACACACACACACACACATATATATATACATATATATATATATATATATATATATATATATATATATATATATATATATATATATATGTATATATATATATATATATATATATATATGCTTGACGGCGCGCGCACATGTTTTTGCCATGGGTATGTGTGTGCGTATAAGTTTATATATGAACTCATTCGTGAAAAGATTATGCAATTATGTTGAAATGTAATTATATTTACAATCTTTGTATATAATTACATAACTGTATATAAAAGTATATTATATTTACCATGTCACATTAATAACGTGTTACATACACACACATATATATATATGTAGAT
>NC_142938.1:64823584-64828584 GCF_046866305.1 Octopus bimaculoides | reverse complement strand
AGGCATGAAGTTTGCTTCAGCCTCGTGGATCTCGGGTTCAATCCATTACACTTTCGGTATACTTTTTTTAAAAAATTTTCTTTTTCCAATTAAAGCTTCATATTGATACAAACTTTAAGAGATAAATTCAGGTGTTGGATCCCAGGACGTGAAAAAGCGGAAAAATTCCTGCAAAGAATGGTATTTGAAGTTCTAACAATTCGCTTAGTAAATTCCTCATTCGTTCTTATATTTTACCGTTCATCTTTTACTTGTTTCAGTCATTAGACTGCAGCCATACTGGGGCACTGCCTTGAATGTTTAGTCGAATGAATCGACCACAGTTCTTATTTTCTAAGTCTCTCGGTCTCTTATGCTGAACCGCTAAGTTACAGGGATGCAAACACACCGACACCAGATGTCAATTGGTGAGGGATGTGGGGGACAAACAGACGGAAAGACACACACACGCATACATACACGACAGGCTTCTTTCAGTTTCCGTCTACGAAATCCACTCACAAGGCTTCAGTCGACCCGAGGCTACAGTAGAAGACACTTGGCCAAGGTGCCATGCATTAGGACTGAACCCGAAACCAAGTGGTTTGGAAGGAAGATTCTTACCACAGGGGCCACGCCTTCCTTCAAAACATTGATGTGGTTCATATTTCTGTAGTCCTAGTGGTAGGTATTGCTGTAGTTATTGTTGCTGAACAGTTAGATTCTGTTGTTGCTATGTTTCGACTTTTTCATCTTTTACTTGTTTCAGTCATAGACTGCGGCCATGCTGGAGCACTGCCTCGGAGAATTCTTAGTCGAACGAATCCAACCGCAGTACTTGTATTTATTTATTTATTTATTTATTTATTTATGTATTTATTTACTTATTCATCTATTTTGAAACCAGGTACTTATACTATCGTTTTGTTTTTGCCGTAACGATCAGTTACGGGGACGTAAACACACCAACACCGGTTGTCAAACGGTGTGGAGGACGACGGCAAATACAGACACAAACACACACACTTACACACACATGTACAGATATATATACATGACAGGTTTCTTTCAGTTTCCTATTTCTTTATTACCCACAAGGGGCTAAACATAGAGGGGACAGACAAGGACAGACAAAGAGATTAAGTCGATTACATCGACCCCAGTGCGTATCTGGTACTTAATTTATCGACCTCGAAAGAATGAAAGGCAAAGTCGATCTCGGCGGAATTCGAACTCAGAACGTAACGGCAGACGAAATACCGCTAAGCATTTCGCCCGGCGCGCTAACGATTCTGCCAGCTCGCCGTCGCTTTCTTTCAGTTTCCGTCTTCCAAATTCACTCACAAGGCTATTTTGGTCGGCCCGAGGCTATAGTAGAAGACACTTGCCCAAGATGCCACGCAGTGGGACTGAACCGGGAACCATGTGGTTGGTAAGGAAGCTACTTACCACACAGCCACACCTACACCTATCTGTCTATTTATTTTTATCTTCGCCATCAGTTTCTTTTGCACACACACGCACCAAGATCCTCGAGTCAGCCATGAGGCAGTTTCCTACCCTGTCAGTATGAGTGTATGCATTTGCGTTCCTTTTACAGCGTTAAGAGTTTTCAAACTCTTATTTGTAGAAATGTCAGTGCTTCAGCATCCTTAGTCACACTTAGTGATGACTGAGTTTTTCCTGGCTGTTTATATTAATTATATATAGCTTGATTGGCCTTCCTACTGGCAAGAAGGGATAAACATCCCTCTGTGAATCATCCACTAATGCAGTATCACCTAATGGAATGAATCAATAATGATGATCAAGCGAATGCCTACGGATAATAACAGATTCTACGATACCCATCCAAAAGATACAGACTCTGACGTTAAAGTCATGTAATTTGTGGAAACGTGCGTAGCATTGTATTAAACATTTATTAATTCCATTCTAGAATTACTGTTATTATTATATTTATTCTACATTATATTGGTATAGTCATGATGCAACCCCCAAAAACTGACTCGCTAGTCCTTATCATCAGACGGTAGCCGGCATAATGAAATAGGAGCATTATTTGTATACCCTTAAACATTACCATAAACAAATCGGTTGGGGGGACAAACATAGACACACATATATATCATACAAAATCGAACAAGAACGCAAAACATCCAGACAGTTAGGTGATACAAAAAAGGAACAACAAAACATCCAGATAGACGATCCAAAGAAAACAAGGACGGGCGGATCATTCGGAGTTTTCTTTCCTCAGTCGAGTTCCAGATTATCATTGCAATTTCGGCTGGTTATACTCGAGATTGCTCCAATCTGACCAGCCCCAAGGAAAAACTAAGATCAGTGCATTAGATTCCTGCCTGGATGTTTTGCGTTCTTGTCCCATTTTGTATTTTATATACATACATATATATATATATATATATATATATATATATATATATATATATATATATATATATATATATATATATGTAGTGGCGTACGTACACTTTGGTCTCATATATATATATATATATAAATACACACACACACACACACACATATACATATATATGTGTGTGTGTGTGTGTGTGTGTATGTATGTATGTATGTATGTATAACATTAACATCCATACAAAACTGTTCTACTTTTGGCGTCATCTCTTTATATAATATGCCGCAACAAATTGTATCGAAATAATGAGAGCAAATGCCAACTTAAAGACTTAAACGATTGTGACGCATGATGCGGTCATGGATCAGTGCTTTCGACTAATCAGGATGCATTCAGATAGGTTAGGTTCGAATTAAAAATGCAGTTTCGAAACACTCTAAACCACTTGGTTTAGTTTTGAAATAAAATTTAAACAAAATAAGTTAACTAAAAATAATTAACAAAAAATAAAAAATACGCAAAATCAAAACTGAATGAAACAAAATCTTATGACATTTAAACCTTCAAATACAGATACTTCATAACTATCTACACACACACACACACACACACACACACACACATATATATATATATATATATATATATATATATATATATATATATATATATATATATATATATATATATATATATATATGCACAAATGCATATATTAAACATGGATTTGTATTCATATACTGATATATATGCGTAAGTAATATTTGTCTATCAATCTGCCTGTATGTTTCTATCTATCACTCTCTTTCCTTGTTCTCTCTCTCTCCCTCTCTCTCCCTCTCTCTCCCCCTCTCTCTCTCTCTCTCTCTCTCTCTCTCCACACACACACACACGGACACACACACACACACATACAGACATATATATTGCCGCAGGCGTGGTTTTGTGGGAAGTAGTTTCCCAACCACATGGTTCCAGGTTCAGTCCCATTGCGTGGCACATTGAACATGTGTCTCCTACTATGGCTCCCGGCCAACCAAAGCATTGAGAGTGGATTTGGTTGAGAGAAACTGAAAGAAGCCCGCCCAATACACATTTACATACATGCACATATATATATATATTTATTTGCTCAAAATAATAGAGCACTTAATATAAGTTCAGTAACATATTCTTTTAGAATATTCCTTATAAAATTTATATATATATATATATATATATATATATATATTTCGTATGTGTATTTCGTGTGCAAGATTCTTGATGTGGATACGTGTGTTGAAAGAAATACAATTAAACCTTGGGAGAGGCATTATGCCGGTAATAAACACACGCACTGGTTCAGTCCTTTATTAATTTATATAGTTTTTTGTTAAATTATTTCATTGCACTCTTGCAATCTCTTCAGTAACTTGTCTCTCCACTTCCATTTATTTTGAATATATTCCAAATAAATGGAAGTGGAGAGACAAGTTACTGAAGAGATTGCAAGAGTGCAATGAAATAATTTAACAAAAAACTATATAAATTAATAAAGGACTGAACCAGTGCGTGTGTTTATTACCGGCATAATGCCTCTCCCAAGGTTTAATTGTATATATATATATATATTTATTTATTTATTTATTTATATACACTAATTAGGGGCGAAAGCAGAATTAATACGGAATGGCAATCTTTATATCCAACTTAACGTGGATGTAGTGTTAAAACACGTAATACCGCGGAATTCACCTTCAGGAGTCCTCTCACCGAGACAGACGCATGCAACACAAAATCTCGGACATATATCGTAGAAGATATATACATGTGAGTGTGTGTCTTTGTGTTTGTCACCCATTACCGTTTGCCATCCTGTGTTGGTTTGTTCACGTTCCCTTAATTTAACTGTTTGACATTAGAGTCTGATAGAAAACGCGGGGATGCTAAAGAGTTCCTGCTGTTAAGGGTATCGCAGCAGGCCTGGCTGGACGCCCAACTTTTCGAGTTCTTTTACAGGGCTTAGAAAGAGTGAAGGATTGCTGCTATAAACGTGTGAATCTGAGAGGGGAATATGTTGGATAAAATCATAATTAACTGATCCTCCTGTATTTTCTTTTACCCAAAATCAGAAGATTTTCAGCACTCCCTCGTATGTGTGTGTGTGTGTGTGTGTGTATGTGTACATACATACGAGAGGACGCTGAAAAGGTCCCGGGTCTATGGGTGTCGCAGACGGCCTGGCTGGAGGTTGAACCTTCCGAGTTCTTTTACAAGGTTTCGAAAAACTGAAGGACCGCTGCAATAAGTGTGTGGATCTGAGAGGGGAATAAGTTGAATAAAATCATAATTAACTGACTTTTCTATATTTTCTTTTACCCATCAGGCGGCACCGACGAAGATATTAAGACGAGAATAAGTAAGGCAAGGACCGCTTTCCACCTGTTAAAAAAAAGTATGGAGCGCAAGTGTAATTTCAATAAAGAACAAAATAAGAATTTTTAACACTAACATAAAAGCGGTGTTATTGTATGGGGCTGAGACATGGCGAACAACAGTTAAGTCAAATAAGCAAATACAATCATTCATCAACAGATGCTTGCGTAGTATACTTAAAACCAGATGGCCTGAACACATAAGCAATATGGAGCTATGGCAAAGA
>NC_142938.1:64803584-64818584 GCF_046866305.1 Octopus bimaculoides | reverse complement strand
CTCGTCGCATTCTCCTGGACCATTGCAAAGGCTCAGCCATGGTTTCGGGGTCAATGTCATAAACCCACGACACTTCATCTATTATGATATTTTTCAAAAAGTTTTCTTCTTCCTCGATACAACCACGAAGATCCTTCGCAATTGAACTCCGATCTTCTTTTTTGTGACGACCACGCTGTAGACACTTTACTTCTAAGCACACCTAAACACAATGGAAGAGAGCGAAAGTGCTATAACTTGGCGCGCATGCGTGACAGAGTTCAAAGTCAGACTGTGCCAAGTGGTTTCACTGCGTACTTAAGCTCCGTAACCATGGCACCTATCCCGGTTCTTTTTGATTAGACCTCGTAGAAATAAGGGATTTCTATGAAGCAGTTATTGGCGATTTATTGAATACTTTGACGCAAGAAATCTTAGATTAATTGGGGCTGAAAAGAAATAGAAATTTTAGTCGACTTAGGAAGGCTATTGTCCAAAACTATAGGCACACACATGGCTGTGTGGTCAAGAAGATTGCTTTGCAATCACGTGGTTTAACGTTCGATCTCACTGTGTGGCAGCTTGGGCAAAGGTGTTTGTTATAGCTTCGGGCCGGTCAATAATTTGTGAGTGAATTTGGTAGAGCAAAACTGTATGCCCCCCCCAGACACACACGCATACTCCCTCCCTCTCTCTCTCTCTCTCTCTCTCTCTCACACACACACACACACACACACACATGCATGTGTGTGTGTGTGTTTGTCACTCCGATCGTTTGACAACCGATGCTGGTCTGTTTACGTTCGTGTAACTTAGACCCATAAAATGAGTACCAATTTTCTAGAAAAAGTACTGGGGTCGATTTTAAGAATTAAAACTCTTTAAGGCAGTGCCTCTGCATGGCCGCAGTCCAATGACTGAAACAAGTAAATAATAAAAAATAAAAGATAAAAAAGACTAATCTTAAGAGACTAATGGGGATAACAAAAAATAGAAAATAATAAAATCTACTTAGTGCGAATCGAACTCACTATCCTAATATCTACATTGTTACACGATAGCTGCGACGCCATGAAGAGTAAGCGTTATGATATAAATAATCATTTCTACAATAAGAACAAAGCCTGAAATTTGGGTGAGGGGTGGGGGGACTAGTCGATTACAGCGACCACAGTGCTCAACTGGTGCTTATTTCATCGACCCCGAAAGGATGAAAGGCAAAGTGGACCTCGGCGAAATTTGAACGCAGAACGTAAAGACGGACGAAATGCCGCAAAGCATTTTGTCCAGCATTCTAACGAGTCTACCAGCTTGTCGCCATCGTTATGATATAACTAATGAATTGAAGCAGTTATAAAGTATTTACTAGAACTATGTTTCACCTAATATCTTAATCAACATGGCTGAGCACCCGTTTGGTGAAAATGGAATCCCCACTCTATACATATATATTTGACGCTGCATTGGATAATCTATATTTATATGCATATTTATAGATTTTATTAAGGGAAACTTTTAATTATTTTTATATATAGTATGGTGTGATAGAATAGGAAAAGACAAAGAAAATTGCACTAATTAGTATAATAAGGAAGCGTGAATAAAAAATGACTATAAAAAAACCCCTTTATATCTATAAATATACGGAAATAGTAAAGTACAAAATGGAGGCTAATTTACACCGGAAAAAAGAAAGTTATTTAGAACAGGATAAAAAATGTAATAAAACATTAAATCAGAAATCAAAATTATATTTTTGAAAAAACAACTACGAGGAAAATAGTAGCTATAATAAGAGTAAAATATATCGATTCAACAGAGACCAAGATGGAGAGGTATTTCCCGAGCTAGAGAGAGAAAAAAAGGGGGAGAAGTGCTAGGAAGTATGTAGGCTGTGTGCAAGGAAGTGATAGAGTGAGAACGGATAGGAACTGAGAGAGTCAGAGGTGGGGAAAAAAGCAAAAAAAAAAAAAGAGAACAAAGTAAAACAAAACAAAAATAAATGAAAAAGCAAAGAAAAAATTTTGGGAAGCTACTCAATTATAATAGAGATCTGTAAATACTAATTAATGAGAATGTGGTGACTGGAAGTACGACCCCCCCCCCGCATTAGTGATGATGATGAAATATCAATCCCAGCCGACTGCAACACTTCTGTATAAACGTTCGAAACGTTGAATAAATATAAGGACCTTAAAATAGAGATCTCATAAACGTGGCATCTGTGAACAATCGCTTAGCGATTTTTGGGACCAAATCCTAGTGAAAAGGGGCGATCGTTTCAAGAATTTTCCAAAATGGCCATGTTATTAAGCGTGGAAAAAGCCGTCTCATTGTGTGATCGGAGACAAGAAGGTGCTGTGGACATATAATCCTTCCTCAATAACTGCCATCAGCACAGCAGTTGCCTCTAGCCTTTACTTCAGCACAACGAAACGCTTAGACATATGCAAATGAATAAAACCTATATGAAAACTAGGTAATTTGCGTAAATGAAACGAAAATGAACTAAGGGAAATAACTCACTGTGATCAGAACGAATAAGGGTATATTAAATACTATACAAAACTTTGTGTATTGAGATCATTAGATGCAGACGACTGTGTGGTAAGAAGTTTGCTTCGCAACCACATGGTTCCGGGTTCAGTCTCAGAGCGTGGAATCTTGGGCAGATATCTTCTATTATAACCTCGGGCCGACCAAAGCCTTGTAAGTGGAAACTGAAAGAATCCCATAGTATATATATATATATATATATATATATATATATATATATATATATATATGTATATATATATATATATATATATATATGTGTGTGTGTGTGTGTGTGTGTGTGTGTGTGTGTGTGTATTATGTGTGTGTGTGTGTGTGTGTGTGTGTGTGTGTGTGTGTGTGTGTGTGTGTGTGTGTGTTTCTTAGTAATGTTTGACGACTGGTGTTGGGCTTTTTACGATTTAATAGTTCGGATAACAAACACCGATAGAACATGTACCAAGCTAAAAAAGTAAAAAAAAAAGAAAATACTGGGTTCGATTCATTCGATTAAAAAATTCTTCAAGCCAGTGCCCCAGCATGGCCACAATCTAATGACTGAAACAAATAAAAGGCAAAGGAACACACGGAAAAAGAAGAAAAATACAGAGTGGATGCAGACATGTTTCGTGCCTCATCAGTTTTAATCTAAGTATCGTCACAATTTCGATACTCAAGTACTTAAAGACATATATTATAGTAAAATCATTACTTCTCGACATTGAAAACGTTATGCAAACATAAGACGCATGCAAGATACTAGTAACTGGCATTACACATACGAGGCCTGATCAATAAGTATCCAGACAGGTGCTGCTATAAAAACAAAGCTACAACACGTACTAAATTGGCATTTAATCTCCTTCAAAGTAGTCCCCTTCGAAAGCCATACGCTTAATACAGCGCTGTTTCCATTGATGGAAGCATTCCTGGAACTCATTTTCTAGGACAATCAGCAGTTGCCTCTTCACATTTACTTTGATTTCCCCGACGTCCTGAAATTTTTTTCCTTTCAAGCGGGATTTGATTTTTGGAAAGAGAAAAAATCGCAAGAGGTGAGATCTGAGGAATATGGTGGCTGTCAAATCTGGGGAATGCTGTGCCTAGCCAAAGCCCGCTGCACAAGCTGCGCTGAATGCGGAGGTGCGTTGTCAGTTGGAAGCAGTTTGGCACAAACTTGGCAGACACGTGTCTCATACCCAAATCTTCAGTGATAATGGACTGAACTGAACTGTAACTAAACTGCACATCCTCCGAAAACTCACCGATCGTGATTCGACGATTTCCCTTCACAGCTGCGGGCACATCTGCGTTGTTTTTCTCAGTTGTGCTGGTTGCGGGTCTCCCAGAACGTTAATTACTATCGACATTGTTTCGACTTGTACACTCCTCTCCATACACTTTCAACAACTTTGCGTAGACCTTTGAGCAGGTATCGTCCAGCTTTTGGCAAAATTTGACTCAGATTCATGGTCAATGCGACGATCACACGCTACACACCTTCCTTCCAAGCACTCCTATAAACAGCAGAAGTGAGCTAGAACGTTAACACTTAATACGCATGTGCAGCAGAGTTCAAGGCCAATCTGTGCCAAGCGGCTTCACTCTGTGCGCTTTAGTTTTGTTATGGCAACAGTCCGGATAGTTATTTATCAGTCCACGTATATAACGCGGGGTATTCCAGGCTAACAACTGTGCACAGCTTCCCTGAGCTCAAAATTCTGGTTATTCACACACCTTCACATATATACTTAAATAGTAGTATGCTAACATAATTAAAAATCTAAAAATATTAATAAGGAAACACTTGCTTTTAAAGAAAATAAGATAAATTATATACATATATATCTAGTTTGGTTTTTGTTGGCACTCAGTCGCTTACGACGTCGAGGGTTCCAGTTGATCCAATCAACGGAACAGCCTGCTCGTGAAATTAACGTGCAAGTGGCTGAGCACTCCACAGACACGTGTACCCTTAACGTAGTTCTCGGGGATATTCAGCGTGACACAGTGTAACAAGGCTGGCCCCTTTGAAATGCAGATACAACAGAAACAGGAAGAAAGAGTGAGAGAAAGTTGTGGCGAAAGAGTACAGCAGGGTTCGCCACCATCCCCTGCCGGAGCATCGTGGAACTTGAGGTGTTTTCGCTCAATAAACACTCACAACGCCCGGTCGGAGAATCGAAACCGCGATCCTATGACCGTGAGTCCGCTGCCCTAATCACTGGGCCATTGCGCCTCCACAGATATTTAGTAGCATAGGGGAATCTCTACACAGACCCCATTTTAATAGCTCCATGAGTGTCCATCTATCTATCTATCTATCTATCTATCTATCTATCTCTATGGACGGACGGTAGACGTGTCGGCTCTGTAAGTTTTGCCTTTTTCATGTTTTAAAAAGTTTGTTCGTAAAATTTATTTTATATACAAAGTTGTATATCCACTTGTAGACTCTCTGGTGCAAGTTTTTTGCGACGGAAATCTGCCCTGTGTGGCACATTACCAGGATATAAAAACCAATCTCGGCTTTCTAGCCATTTTTTTTTGAGACGATGGCGTCTTGTAGCCATGAAAATTTTTGTGAAACGAACGCTGCAGTCTGCAGTGTTTCGTTCGAAAAAGAATTTCCTAGTCTTCCTTCCTCACAGTTAAAGGAGAGAATGGAGAAAAAGAAAGACTCTGCTGCTACAGCAGTCTTGCCTGCCAACGTAACCAGTGACAACAACAACAACAACAACAACAACAACAACAGCAGCAGCAGCAGCAGCAGCAGCAGCAGCAGCAGCAACAACAACAAGGACACAAATGTCCTTGCTAACAAAACCACTGTCCTCACCACTGATACCACCACTACCACCACCACAACGAACTTTGCCGAGGCTTTGAAGCCTAGGAAAAGAATTTTGAATATATCGAAAGAGAAATTACTTGCATGCAAAAGCATGCTAAGTAAAAAGGACGTTACAGTCCGTCTTCAAACGCCCGCGGACTTTAAGATAAACATCGAAAAAAAAACTATCATCTACAGAACCATTAATTTAAAGACAAAGACAGTGGAAAAATTCACCCAAGAAAATGTTGAGAGATGCTTAAAGCCGATTTGGTCTTACAAGACTTACATAACGAGAGGTTTGAAATTCGGAACGATAGAAGTAAGACTAGACAGCGAGCAGCGAGCGAAGGACCTCTCCACTAAGTCATTACAGCATGAGAACCTGCTCATGATCCCTACGTACCTTGGTCGTAGGGTTACGAAAATAAAAATTTCGAATGTGCCTCCTGAAATTGAGGAAGAATGGCTAGTATCTGCCATATGTCTAGGCATAGAGAAGGAGATAAACATACTAGAAGCATCTGCCGTTTGCAATCAAAACTGGATTGGCCAGGAATTTCAACTCCTGGTACAAATTGATCCAGCAAACTGGGAAAAAATTCCACATAGAATCCAATTAACTGAGGATTCAATTTTTCATGTTTTCGTCGAAGGCAGAAGGCCAGTTTGCTACGTTTGTAGTAGCAAAACTCACCTTCAAAAAACATGCCCAGTAGCCCAGAAGAAAAGGCAACAACAACGGCAACAATACAAAGAAAAACAACAACAACAACAACAACAACAACAACAACAACAGAAGCAACTACCAAATACCCCCAACAGAAAAACCTTACTACCAACACCACCAGCAACACAAAAAACAACAACAGAAATATCAGCAATAACCACAACAGAAACTGCAAAAACAGAAGAAAAAAAAGAAAATTCCAAGACTGCCTCTCCCTCCCCCATATCACATACACCACACATAAATAACAAGCAGCCAACATCAATAAAAACAGCAACACAAACATTCACAGAAACACACACAGACGCACAAAATTTGCCGTTACCTCTTTCTGACTCCTCAGATCTCCCATCATCCGATGAAGAGAGTGGGGAGGAGTGGAAAATAGCTACGAAAGGAAAGAGGAAGCGCAGTAAGAAGAAAACAAAACAAAATGCAAACACAAACAAAGCAGGGAGATTCACATCTCCCGAAAATACTACTAACACCAATAGTAATATAAAAAAAACAATGCTAACAGCAATAGACAGTACAAACACAGAGTTGATGAATTACATCAACTCTAAAACAAACATCACAAATAACGATATCAAAACCAACAACCACCCACGTACAACACCGCCAAAACACATTAAAATTATTCATGTAACACCAGCATTACACAACACAATAAAATCCCTCTACCCCAACTCGGTAGGGGGATTCCAGAAATATTTGTGCAAGAAATTGTACAATAGCCTCCTTGGTGAAAAATCCAAGGAGGAAACAAAACTTTCTAACGGTAAGTAACAATCTGTTCTTTTGTTTTGTGCTTTAAAGCACACGTATAAATAGAATCATGGTGAAGATTGGTTGTGTGAATGTGCGTGGCTTAGGGTCCCCTTGGAAACAAGGGTACCTCTTAAATGACATCAAGTCACACAATTTGGATATCATAGCCATTAGTGAGACCAGACTCCATGAACCGCGGGCCCTAAAGTCCATGTTTGGCGGACAGTTTAACATTTATTTTTCTCCCTGTCTGCCGAGGATGGGCGGTAGTGGCACGGCGGTTCTTTTTCGCAAGAGTCTGGATCTCCAAGTAAAGACGATATTTACGGACCCGGAGGGTAGACTGGTTGTCCTAGATGTGGACGGCAGCGATGGAGGCGCTTTTCGGTTGCTGGCAGTTTATGTGCCTCCTTTAACAGGTCGGTCAGACTTCTTTCGACGTCTAGAAGTATTCCTGGGAACGTCTCGTCCCTTACTTTTAGTGGGGGATTGGAATGCTACCTTGGACACGCATCTAGACTACGTGGGGAGTGACAAAACTAGAAGGGGATGCAAAGGCCTCATAGACCTGCTCAGACGCTTCCAGTTGTCTGACAGGTACCGACTCGACCACCCAAATGTGCCAACGTGGACTTGGAGCAACCGCATTGGGTCGTCGAGATCGTATCTAGATAGGATAGTGTGTAGGACAAGAGATAGAGATAGTTTAGGATGTCCACAGTTCCACATAGTCAGCTACACGGATCACAAACTTGTGACGTGTACGCTAGACTTAGATAAGGCACATAGGCAGGGTCCCGGTTACTGGAAACTAAACGCGTCTTTCCCGTCGAGACAGGTTTTCAGAGACCGGATTAGCACGTTAGTAAAGAGGGCTTTGACGGGAGCCATCGTCAACAACAAATGGTGGTTTGCCCTCAAGAGAGCAGTAAGGGCGGAAGCAATAAGGTATAGCAGGGCACTAGCTGTAGAGAGGAACAGAGTAGAGGGGGAGCTAGTGGTAAAGTTAGAAGAGGCATTGCGAAGTGGCATCGCATCCGACGTTTTAGCGGCGAGGTTGGCCCTCGACCAACACTTCAATGCTAAACACGAAGGGTGTGCTGTCAGGGCAAGGATGCGTGCTCTGAGGAATGAAGGTGTTGGAGCCGCACGAGAGGCCCGGGTGGCGGAGGCGCAGCGGGGTAACAGAGCCACCATCCGGTCTCTGGTAGACGAACAGGGGCGCGAATTGCTCGAGCCGAGCAAGATGTGCGAGGCGTTTCAGCGGCATTTTGCCCGACTGTTCGGGAGGAGTGGCGAGCGAGAAGGCAGGGTGGACTTTAGTGCCTACCTGCACAGCTTGCCACGACTCTCGGAAAGAGAGGCGGAGTGCTGCGAAGGGGTCATCACGGCGGAGGAGGTGAGGGACGCGATGGCGGGTTGCTCGACGGACAAATCTCCGGGTTTGGATGGTCTGCCCTACGAGCTTTACAACTGTATGCCAGACTTGTTTGGAGACGTCTTGGCGGCCGTGTACTGCAACTGGCAGCAGAACGGGAGCATTCCCGGTTTTGTGAGCCGAGGAGCGGTAACGCTGCTGAAGAAAGATCCAAACAAGGGGGACGCCATAGATAACTTAAGGCCCATCACTCTGCTCAATGCAGACATGAAAATTTTGGCCAAGGTGTTAGCCAAGCGGTTGGCGCTTGTCATCGAGAAACTGGTCGGCACGGAGCAGACGTGCGCCGTGCCGGGCCGGAGCATCCATGACAACCTCCATCTGATGCGCTACATCATAGAGAGGGTAGTTAAGGAACCTGGCATGGGTGGGGCCCTGATCAATTTGGATCAATCGAAAGCTTTCGATAGGGTAGACCATCGATACTTGGAGGCCGTCCTCGAAGCGGCCGGCTTCGGTCCCGTTTTCCGCGGCTGGATGGCTGCCTTGTACACAGGCATCCGTTCGGTTGTTCGCGTCAATGGACGTCTATCGGGACCCTTCGACATTGCACGTTCGGTTCGTCAGGGATGCCCCCTGTCGCCGCTCCTGTACGTATTGACTCTCGAGCCACTACTGCGGAAGCTGGCGACGCTGAGGGGCATCCCGCGAGAACTGGGGTGCGGGACGAGCGTGTCGGCATACGCGGACGACGTCACCGTCATAGCGTCTAGCCACGAGCATATTGAGCTTGTCGGCGAGACGCTGAAAGACTACGAAGCGGTGACGGGAGCGAAAATCAACCGGGATAAGTCGGTGGGTTTGCTGCTCGGCACCTGGAGAAGCAAGCCCATACCGTCCGGCAGCGCCTCAGTAGTGGGACGCTGGACGGACGGTCCGGTCAAGTTGCTCGGAGTCTGGTTCGGTCCGGACCTGCAAACGGAGAAGAACTGGGACGAGATAACGAGTAGGGTGGCCACTCTCTGCCGGCAATGGTCCGAGAGGAAGCTGTCCCTAAAAGGTCGGGCGGAGGTGGCGAACGCGTACATCGCGTCTGTCATCGAATACCGCCTGACCGTCGTGCCTTGTCCCGATCGCGCCATCACCGAAATGGAGCGCATCCTCTTCCGCTTTTTGTGGAAAGGAAGCGTTCCGATGGTGAGGCGATCCGTTCGTTGCCAACACCCGCTGAAAGGAGGGCTGGGCATGCCGTGGTTGATGATGCGCAGACATGCGCTGAGACTGCGACATCTCCGGCTCTACGTAGACGACGGTGAGCAGGTGTGGTCGCCGTTTGTGCGACGCGCTTTCCCGCAGCTCGTCTCCATGACCGAGCTGCAGTCGTGGATCAAAAAGAGGCCGAGGAATGGCGAATGGCACCGTGAGTGTCGCGTTGCTCTGCAACAACTTTGCCGTCCCGGGTCGACCTTGAGCGGCTGCATCACAACGAAGTCATTCTATAGGGGATTAGTGGAGGGCAGGTACGACGACGATCTCGGGGCGAACCTGGGCGTCGACGAGGAATACCTGACCCGCCTGTTCAGGACGACTTTCGGGCCGGGACCTATGGACAACTTCCAGAGATCCCTGGCCTGGCAGTGTTACCGAGAGGCGCTACCCGTTCGGGATAAGCTCTATAGACACGGCTCGCGAAATGTGGGGCCGACCTGCCCGAGATGCGGTCAGAGCGATGAAACCGTTCTGCACGCACTCGTTCAGTGTCTAACCATTTCGGAGCTGTGGGCTTATGTCGAACGACTGCTGTCGCGTGTGGGACGAGTCGGTTTATCAACCGAGTCTATCGTCAATATCGTCACGCCTCCTTCCTTTAAACGGGAAGGAAGAGCTGTATTTATCGTACTTGTGGCTATGGCCAAAGAATGCATCTGGTGGACGCGTCTGAAAGGATTAGAGACAAATACTTTCCTCTCTGGTCAATCTCTCATCAACTTTTTCAAGTATCACTTGAAAAGGAAGGTGAGAGTAGAGAGGCAAGTGTTGTCTAGCAAATGTTTCGAAAAAAGATGGATACATGTAGCAAGAATGGCACGTATAAATGACGAAGCCACCTTGACCATGATTCTATAAAACGTTTTAAAATTTTGTAAACAGAGAAATTTTATTTAACAAGCTGTGACGCTAAAGACCGAGGTTACCGTGGTCTTTTCGTAGGTTTTTCTTTCCACGGATAACCTCCCCATTTATTGGGAATTTTTTGTATTATTTCGTATTTTTTGTAAATACCCCAAACGTTTTGCGATGTATTTTTTTTTTTTTTTTTTTTTTCTTTTTCATCGTTGTCCCCACTTTTGTTTTTTTTTTCTGCATTGTTTTCGACCCCCTCGAAAAGAAAAACTCTACATTTGTATTTTGTCCCCTCTGTGTTGAGCCCTGTGTGGCTAATAAAGAAACCTATCTATCTATCTATCTATCTATCTATCTGTGTGAGTATGTGTGTGCATATATGGGTGTCTGGGTGAGATTTCGTGCATGTGTATACGGTTATAACTATGTATGTATATCTATGTGTGCATATGCATAAATACGCGCGCGCACACACACATAAGCACACATACACACAAATACACAGACACACACACATATCAGTCTAATAGTCTACATTAATCTACATCCAAACACTCGGTTACATTCTTCCCCCACCCCACCTTTCCCTTACTGTTCATCATACTCTCCGAACTTCAATAACCCAACCACCTACCCCTCCTCCCTCCGTACGCATATTAACCTCTGTCCATGCCCATCCCTCCTCCCTTCACAAACACAACAATATCATCGAAAAGCAAACACACTGCTTCAAATATAGCTAATACTTTAAGAAATGATTTTGCACACACGTGAAATGTTTCATCTTTAATTTAGTTTAATTAATTACGTTTAATTATAATTATACTAAATTGGTTTCGATTTCAAATTTCACTTATTTTCCTGTTTGTTAATTTATATTAAACTATTTCATAATTGCTTTTTTTTTTTTTCATGTATTCTTTAATTTGTTATTTAGCACTCACTAACACAGACACAAAATGACATATTTTAAAGGATGAAATCGGGTGAGTAAGACGCATGCGAGATACTGTCCCCCAAAATTTCGCAGTGAAGATACGTGGTTTAGTGGTCTGGTTGGGTTGGTGTTACACACGATCACAGGATTGTGGTTTCGATTATTGGAGCTCGCAGTGCGGTTAAGTGCGCGATGTTCTTAAGTAAAACACTTAATTTCACATTTGGCAAGTCCACTTCAGTACTTGAATAAACTAGTGAAGGCGATTGGCCTAATGGTTTGGATGTAGCGCTCACGATTGCAAGATCATGGTATCGAGCCACTGAGCGGGCGGTGCAGTGCGTAATTTTCTTGAGCAAAACACTTCATTTTACGTTACTACAGTCAAGTTAGTTGTAAGTGAATAACCTTGCGACGGACTTGCGCCCCGTCCAGGGGCAATGTTGTATTCTCGGTCAATTATATGCCACGGAAAGCGGGAAAGTGGCCTTATTAGTCATAGGGTCTAAGGGTTGTTGTTGTTGATGATGATGATGATCTGACTGTTACCTTATTTTACTGGGACCAATATAAACGACTAGAACATAACCATATTCTTTCTTCATTATTGGTTGACTTACAAGGCGGCGAGCTGGCAGAAACGTTAGCACGCCGGGCGAAATGCTTAGCGGTATTTCGCCCGTCGCTACGTTCTGAGTTCAAATTCCGCCGAGGTCGACTTTGCCTTTCATCGTTTCGGGATCGATTAAATAAGTACCAGTTACGTACTGGGATCGACGTAATCGACTTAATCCCTTTGTCTGTCCTTGTCTATTCCCTCTATGTTTGGCCCCCTGTAGGCAATAAAGAAATAAAGATATATCTGGGGTTGGGGGTTAATGGGTGCGAGTATTGTTCAATTATCATTAATGAGTAGTTTCTGATGCATTATGTAGGAACTGGCGCTTTAGGGGCAGAGATGAAGATCTGACTGGTTAAATAAAGTAACACGAAAATATTACTATACTCACCGACCACAAACACCCTACAACACCCACCACAACCATCACCACCACAACCATCACCACCATTACCAGCACGACGACGACGTCGACCACGACCATCACCACTACAGCCTCCACTCCCACCATCATAGCCATTACTAACGCCTTGACTACTACGACAACGGTGCCATTACCTTATCTCGTCCTATTTAAGATCAAAGGATATTTTTCGCTTTGAAATATTTAATTTATTTAAACGCTTCGTTGTGTATTGGACTGTCAGATAAATTCGTTCGCTTTTTTTTTTTTTTCTTCCATTTCTTTTAATGCTTTCCAATGTTCTTTTATTTTTTTGTTTTTTGTTTTTTTTTTAATTAACACGAAAAATATTTTTACCGAAGATTTATTTTACGGATTTTTTTTACGGATTTTTTTTACGGATTTTTTTCTTACGTATGGATATTTTTCTTCATTTTTTTTCACTTCTGCAGTTCTATATTTCTTCTACAACTTTTACTTAACGTTTTGAAAGCTGAATTAAGTTTACGTCAGACATATGACGCTGAATTGCCGAGCAAAGAGAAAAAAAAGGTAAAAGAAAAATAAAATAAAGGATACAAACGAATTTTTAAATCTCCGCCTCCTCCATCTTTCTTTCAAATTATTTAAAATCATTTTCCTGAGTCACTGCTCTGTTTTGACTATGTTTTTGGTCGCTGAGTTCTGGGCTGTGCAACGCAGTTTCAACCCTGCTCTGGAAAGTTGATCAATTAAGACTGTGGGTGCTTATTATAGACTTTAGCTCATTATAGATGTTTTCGATCTAGTTTTGCCATCAAATTTGAATTCTTTGCCATCAAATTTGAAATCTTTGCAATCAAATTTGAATTGTTTGCAATCAAATTTGATGACAAAGAATTCAAATTTGATGACAAAGAATTCAAATTTGATGACAAAGATTGAGGGGAGGGGGATAAGCGATACCAAAAGTTAAAGTTAAAGTAAGTACTGGGATCCATTTAATCGCTTAAATCCTTCAAGACAATGTTCCTGGATGGTCGCACTCCAATGACTAGAACAAGCAAAAGCATTACAGAATAAAAGAATCTTGCTGATTCATAAAACGGTCTGCGAAATCTGTAGGTAAAAATCTAACTTATTTGACTTAAAATGAACGAAGATCTTTGTCAACTTTATTTCATTTTTACAAACATTTTTACAAGTATTTTTTGTATATTTTCAGAGGCTTATATTATAAATTTTTTTTATCAACAAGACAAAATAAAAAAAAAAGGGAGAGCAGAAGGAAATTCATCAATCATTTTTTAAATATTATCTGCTTTCATAAACTCTTTCAAGTATTTTTATTTGCTTATTCTTCTGAAGAAAATCACACCAAAGAGGAAGCTAACATTCTGAAACAGTCTGTTTATAGTTCAAAAGAAGATAAATGCTAAATTAAGTCTAAAAAAAAAAAAGATGAGAGCTTATTAAAAACAGATACAGAAAATAATGTTTTTTTCTTAAAAAAATAATAATAAGAGAAACACGTTTTATGAAGAAATGAAATCGTATACAACATTTCCAGCAAAGATTTTCTCCTTTGAAATAGATACAGAATGGCAAACGCTTTCTCTCTCTCTCTCTCTCTCTCTCTCTCTCTCTATCTCTCTCTCTCTCTCTCTCTCTCTCTCTCTCTCTCATTCTCTCTCTCTCTGTATATATATATATATATATATATATATATATATATATATATATATATATATATATACATATGTGTGTGTGTGTGTGTGCGCGTGTGTATATATATATATATGTATTTATATATATATATATGTATGTATATATATATGTATGTATATATATATGTGCGCGTGTGTGTGTGTGTGTCCCCCCGCATGTATGTATGTTTATGTGTATACAGATGTATATATATATATATATGTGCATGTATGTATGCATGTATTTTTATGTGTACAGATGTATATATATACCTGTGTGTGTGTGTTTATGTGTGTGTATGTGTGTGTATGAAGAGGATGTGTGCGCACGTGCATTCATCTTTGTTCTGCTTCCCTTTCGCCTCTTAGAGAGCTATCTTTATTTGCATTAGCATATCTAGCTGATTCCTCTTGGCCTACTATTTGACAGCAATATGGCGATTGCTGGCATCAATGTAGCTAAAGCCATATTTTGATAGAACTCTCCCAAAGGATTCCATAATAAACCATGATCGATCACTTGCTGTAGGCTCTGCAACTACGATTTATCACTGCTGTATATTTCGGTAATCTTTAACTGTTGTTGTTGTTGTTGTTGTTGTTGTTGTTGTTCATGCAGTGGGCTGGCAGAAACGTTAGCACGCCGGGCGAAATACTTAGCGGTATTTCGTCCATCTTTACGTTCTGAGTTCAAATTCCGCCGACGTCAACTCTGCCTTACATCCATTCGGGGTCGATAAATCAAGTAATCGACTAGTCCTCTCCCCCGAAATTTCAGGCTTTGCGCCTTTAATAGAAAGGATTATTATTGTTATTGTTGTTGTTGTTGTTGTTGTTGTTGAGGCGGTGAGATGGCAGAATCGTTAGCACGCCAGGCAAAATGCTTAGCAGTATTTCGTCCGTCTTTACGTTCTGAGTTCGAATCCCGCCGACGTCAACTCTGCCTTACATCCTTTCGGGGTCGATAAATCAAGTACCAGTCAAATACAGGGGACGACGTAATCGA
>NC_142938.1:64796084-64798584 GCF_046866305.1 Octopus bimaculoides | reverse complement strand
TGTTGGCATAGCTTCCAGTGTATATAGGTCCCAGCTCTGTCGTGTCTGTGAATATATTCCTTCTTAGCCAGGACTGGGCAGCCAGAGATAATATGATTTATTGTTTCTTGTCGATCTCCACATATTCTACAGTTACTTGTTATATTTCTTTTCATTATGTGTTTTTGGTAATTTCTGGTGGGGAGGCTTTGGTCTTGTGCAGCAATTAAAAATCCTTCAGTCTCTGCTTTGAGTCCTGAGCTTCTCAGCCATTGCTGGGATTTTTCTCTGTCTATTTCTTTCGCATTTAGTTTAGCCCAGTATTTACCATGTAGGGGCTTTTCTTGCCATCGTTTTATCATGGTCCGTTGCTGTTCTAGTTTTAGTTTGGATTTCATTTGTTTTATAGCTTTTGTTGTTTCTTCTTCTTCTTCTTCGTATTTGTTAGGTAGATTGATTTCTTGTTTGTATTTGTCAGCTTCCTTAAATACTGAAAACAGTTTTTTGTTTTGCTCGTGTTTTGTGGCTATTTGTATTAGTTTCCCTTGCTTCTGGAGTAGGTATTTTTGCAGTCCTATGGTGGTTATTTTATAATAGTTTTCTAGCTGTATAAGACCCCTGCCACCTTCTGTGCGTTGTATATATAGCCTTTCTATGTCAGATTTTGGGTGGTGCATCCTATATCCTGTCATTATTTTTCTTGTTTTCCTGTCTATTTTACATAGTTCGTTTAGTGTCCAGTTAAGGATGTTGTAGCTGTAGCTTATAACTGGGACAGCTAAAGTGTTGATACCCATTATCTTGTTTTTAGCATTGAGCTCTGTTTTTAGTATTGATCTAACTCGTCTAAAGTACTCTTTCTTTATTTTTTCTTTCATTTGTGTATGTTGTATACTATCTAGTTCATTGACTCCTAAATACTTATATGGTTGGCTTTCGTCTAGTTCTCTTATTTCATTGGCTTTATCTAGTGTTATATTGCTACTTTTAACTAATTTTCCTCTTTTCAGGGTTGCTTTGGCACATTTTTCTAATCCGAATTTCATTTCTATTTCCTTGGTAAAGCCGTGTACTGTCTGTAGTAGTGTTTCTAGCTCTTTGTCGTTTTTTGCATATAATTTTAGGTCATCCATATATAGAAGGTGGCTGACTGTTTTTCCATAGCATTTGTAACCGCATCCAGTTCTATTTAGCAATTCTGTTAAAGGTGTGAGTGCCAGGCAGAACAGGAGTGGAGAGAGCGTGTCTCCCTGGAATATTTCTCTTCTAATGGGGATGGCTTTCGTTTTCACAAGTCCCTCTTTTGTTTGGAGCTGTAGCACTGTCTGCCATTTGTTCAATGAGTGCTCTATGTATTTTATGATAATTGGTGCCACCTTGTTTATGGCTAGTGTTTCCAGAATCCACGTGTGGGGAACACTGTCGAAAGCCTTTTGGTAGTCCACCCAGGCCATACTGAGGCCTTTCTTCTTTCTGCGGCTGTCTTCAGTTATGGCTTTATTGATCAATAATTGATCTTTACAGCCGTATGAGCCCTTGCAGCATCCCTTCTGCTCTTCTGGAAACAGGTTGTTATTTTCCAGGTGTTTACTCAATCTCTGCGATATTATTGCAGTAAAGGCTTTGTAGATCGTAGGGAGACAGGTTATAGGTCTATAGTTTTGTGGTTTCTCCGTTTCCGTGGATTTGGGGATTAAGATGGTTTTCCCTTTTGTGAGCCATTCAGGCATTGTCTCTGGATCTGCTATTATGTTGTTAAAGTTTTCTGCCAGCTTTTTATGCATTGCTGGCAGGTGTTTTAACCAGAAATTGGGGATCTTGTCGTGTCCAGGTGCCTTCCAGTTGCTTAGTCTTTGCAGTGTCTGGGTGACCTCTTCAGTTGTTATAGGGGCCCAGAGTTGCTCAGGTGCTAAGTTCGTTGTTTTAATGGTCCTTTTTTGGGGTTGTTGCTTCACCGACCATATTTGTTTCCAGAATTTCTCTACTTCTTCTGCTGTTGGTGCTGAAGTAATGTCTATTTTATTTTTACCCAGTTCTTGGTAGAGTTTTTTGGGGTTGGATTTGAACTGTTTGTTTTGTTCAAAGAAACGTTGGCGTTTCTCATACCGGCGGATCCTCTGTGCTTTGGCAAGGATGTCTTGCTTTAGTTTTTCTTTTGCCTCAGGTAAGTCTTTTTCTGTAATGCTGTATTTGTACAGTATTTTTGTTTTCTTCTTGTTATTTAGTAGTGTTGATTGTTTACTAATTTCGTTGAGAATCGATAAATCTTTTCTCTTTTTTTAAATTTTGTTCTGGATGTTATTTATCCACAAGGTCTGTTTGGGTGGTAGAACTCCTGTTCGGATGGGTTTGAGTGAGTATCCTGCTTCTTTTGTGGCTGCAGTGGCTGCCGCATATATCATGTCATTTAGCTCAGTGATATTGCCTGTTGTTTCTGTGGTTGTTAGTTCCGTGACGGCCAGGTTTATGCTATTTATTATTGATGTTGTTTTATTGTCTATTTTGATTTTTGGGAGATATA
>NC_142938.1:64783584-64788584 GCF_046866305.1 Octopus bimaculoides | reverse complement strand
ATCCGTCATTTGCCGAACCGCTATGTTTCGGGGACATAAACACACCAACATCGGTTATCAAGCGATGACTGGGGGGAAGGACGAACACAGACACACAAATCCATCCATCCATCCATCCATATATATATATATATACTGTCTAATATATATATGTATATATATATATATATATATATATATGCATATATATATATATATATATATATATATATATATATATGTATATACATATATATATATATATATATATATGCATATATATCTAGGAATTTCAACCATGTTTCGTGGTCTGCTACCACAACAGCTCCTTTATAGGATCCAGTTACCTCAAGACATCACCAGGAGGAACCACGTCCGGTTTCGGCCCCTACTCCTCTACCGTTTTGACGTATATGAGATTTGTTACCTTGCAGTTCATATCTGCATTTATTTAGGAGAATTCACTTAAATTTCATATGGGAACCAGTGTCCAAGTATTTGAAGTTGTTGCTACATATTTCAAATTTATTAACTCCACAGTCCTTCATGAAGAATTCTGAATTATCCACTGATGTGAATGTTGCCCTCCTGACATGTTTCTTATATGGTTTTCATCAACTAGATTTTTCCTTTTGCGCATTGTATGAGTATTTGTAGATTTGTTTTTATAGGCTGGTCATTTCTGGATTATGTGTATTGTTAAATAGAATAGTATTTTCTTTGATTTATTTCTTAGTCATTCACAGGTGTATGATGTCCAGTTTCACGGCCTTTATAATTCCATTTTTTTAAAATTAATTATCAACGGAACAGCCTGCTCGTGAAATTAACGTGCAAGTGGCTAAGTAATCCACAGACACGTGCACCCTTAACGTAGTTCTTGGGGATATTCAGCGTGACAGTGTGACAAGGCTGACCCTTCGAATTACAGGCACAACAGAAACAGGAAGTTAGAGTGAGAGAAAGTTGTGGTGAAAGAGTACAGCAGGGTTCGTCACCATCCCCTGCCGGAGCCTCGTGGAGCTTTTAGGTGTTTTCGCTCAATAAACACTCACAACGCCCGGTCTGGGAATCGAAACCGCGATCCTATGACTGCGAGTCCACTGCCCTAACCACTGGGCCATTGCGCCTCCACACAAATTACGAACACCATACCTATGTAATTCTAACGTCTATTTAGCTCTTTCCTTCTTTTCCTTTCCTTAATTTTTTGCTACTGACGAATACTTTTTTTGAAAACCCAGATTCTTAAAATGAATTTATTGTCTTTCTGTATGAAACGATCGTATAGCTATATGAATAAAAATAATTTCAATCCATATTAACATCTAATTTCCTCCATTTACGAAAAATATGATTGAATTTGTTGAACTTTGTTATATAAGTTAAATCATATACTTGATATACTTATAAATATATTTACACAGAAAGACAAGACATATACATATATTATAAAACGTATATTATGTTATTATATTATTTAACGAGTAGACACGATAAAATGAATGTCTGAGAGCTATCGTATAGATTTATGCATAACAGAGTTCTCAAATCTTTTCCTCCGGCAACGTTTTGAAAGTAAATTTACCTTCAACTATATGTTGTTCAATAACTCGTGTCTGCTCTTCTGTCATAATAAAACAACCGATAAAATTCAGATTAAGACGACCAGCTGGCGAAACCGTTAGCGCACCGAACAAAATGTTTAGCGGCATTTCAACTTGCTTTACGTTCTGAGTTCAAATTTCCCCGAGGTCGACTTTGCTTTTCATCATTTCGAGGGTCACTAAATAAATATCAATTGAGCACCGGGGTCAATATAATACCACCGAGCTCCCACAAAATTTCAAGTCTTATGGTTATAGGAGAAAGGATTATTTTAAGTTCAGATAATAATAATTATTATTTCGAAGTTCGGCCCTCCATTTATCCTGGAAGTGTTGCCGAAAAGTCGCACACATCTGTTTGGAGTCGAATACCCTAGGCGTAATACCATTCGCCAAAGACCAAACGATGGCTTTCTTGTTACGTTGCATCCCTCTCACTCAGGTCCGTCGAACATTTTCGTCTCCTCCTGTATTAGAACGGGCGCACTAGCTATGATATTGCAGCCTCCGTGATCCGCGATTAAGAACTGGTGCAAGTGAACTATCACCGCGTAAACATCGTTTGCAATACCTTTCCCGGGGGTGTTCACTAAGGTCTTAAATAACCCCTTTCCATTCTAGTTTCCTCGTTCATGTTTATATATGCTAGAAGCGTTTTTAAACACTCATTCATTCACTAAAGAGGTCAACAACCCTAAACGACATTTGGTTCGCTAACCTATCAGATTATCGCTCCGAACACAGTTAATCCTTTCACACACACACACACACCCACGAACTCACGAGCAAACAGACACACAGACCCAGACACAAACAAACACACACATGACTAAGATAGATGCATAAATGAACATATATATATATATATATATATATATATATATATATATAAATGTATGTATATATATATATATATATATATATATATATATATATATATATATATATATATATATATATATACAGATATATATATATATATATATATATATATATATATATATATGTATATGTATATATATATATATATATATATATATGTATATATATATATATACATGGATGGATAGATGCATAGATAGAAGGGTGATAGATAAGGCGGCGAGCTGGCAGAAGCGTTAGCACGCCGGGCGAAATGCTTAACGGTATTTCGTCTGCCGTTACGTTCTGAGTTCAAATTCCGCCGAAGTCGACTTTGCCTTTCATCCTTTCGGGGTCGATAAATTAAGTACCAGTTACGCACTGGGGTCGATCTCATCGACTTAATCCGTTTGTCAGTCCTTGTTTGTCCCCTGTAGGTTTAGCCCCTTGTGGTCAATAAAGAAATAAGAAGGGTAAATAGGCACAAGGCCTGAAATTTTGGGTAAGATGGGGCCAGTCGATTAGATCGACGCCAGTACGCAAATGGCACTAAATTTATCGACCCTGAAAGGATGAAAGGCAAAGTCGACTTCGGCGGAATTTGAACTCAGTATTGACAGACGAAGTACCACTAAGCATTTCGCCCGGCGTGCTAACGCTTCTTATTTCTTTACTGCCTACAAGGGGCAAAACACAGAGGGGACAAACAAGGACAGACAAACGGATTAAGCCGATTACATCGACCCCAGTGTGTAACTGGTACTTAATTTATCGACCCCCGAAAGGACGAAAAGCAAAGTCGATCTCGACGGAATTTGAACTCAGAACGTAGCGGCAGACGAAATACCGCTAAGCATTTCGTCCGGCGTGCTGACGTTTCTGCCAGTTCACCGCCCTGACTCCCAAAACTATATATTGGGAGGTAGGACGTTAGGGTGTTTATATGTGCATGTGTGTGTATGTGCACGTGCGTGTAAGTGTGTGTGTGTGTGTGTGTGCATGTGCGTGTGTGTGATTGCATGTACAACAGTGCCAATTCTTCTAAGGATACATGCTGACCAAGGACATAAAAATGAATGAAAAGAGCGAATCTGATTTTAAGATACATCTTTCATCTTTATGAAGGACAGTTCGCACGAAATACATACAAGCTACATATACATGCATGATATACATACACATATATGAATGTATATATATATATATATATATATATATATATATATATATATATATATATATATATATATATACATACACACACACACATATATATATATATATACATATATATATATTAAATGTATAATTCACATCAAGTACGTGGTTTAATATTTCAAATTGCCTGATCTAGCATACGTATGAAGAACAGCTCCGTAATACGCAAACGATATAAACGTATACATTTACATATGTACATAAATACGTATGAATGTGTGTATGTGTGTGCGTGTGTGTGTGTGTAATTATTCATAAACATATGTACAGACACACACACACACACACATACACGCATATATATATATATATATATATGTATATATATGGATGTGTATTCATAAAAATGCACTTACACGCAAACTCAAACACACACACATATATATACACACACACATATATATACACACACACACACACACACACACACGCATACATATATGCGCACTCGTGTCTAATAATGAATCATTTCTGCAAGACAATGTCTTACAATACCGCCAGTTACAAGCAAGACAACGCACTGTGAGATAAACAATATCCAGAGGTGAATGATAAAATAAAAAAATAAATAAATAAAAAATCAGTAAATAAATAAAATAAAATAAAAACAAAAATAAAGATAAAACAAAAAAAAAATTAAAAAAATTAATACCGAAGGAGAAAATACGAGAAACAATAAAAATGTTGTATTCGGCTGTTTACTTGATATTCTGCTGTGTTTGACATATAGTTAAGATACCAAGTAAACAACATGAGTTTGAAATAAAAAAATTAAATGCACAGAGATATAGAGAGATAGAAAAACTGATATAGCTTATGGAAAATCATTGCTCTCCTCAATCGTCATATTTTTATTATGATACACACAAACACAGGCACACGCACACACGCACACACACACGCATACTTATACATACAAATAGAAGTATACATATACACCTCTATAAGGTTTGACTCATAAACATAATTTTATATATATATATAATTATATATATATGTATGCATGTATGTATACATACAAGTATATATATGTATGAGTGTGTGTATATAGATACACACACACACACACACACACACACACACACACACACACATACACACACACACACACGCACATATACGTGTATGTATACGAATGTATGTATATTTGTATACTTCTAGATAGATAGATATAAAAATGGATACGGAAGTGACTGCATCCATGCATGAAAGAATATGCATGTTTCTAAGAAAGCGTTGGTATTCAAACACACATGGCACACACACATATTGTGATCGATAAATAAATGAATACATACATAAATGCATACATATATATATATATATATATATATA
>NC_142938.1:64751084-64766084 GCF_046866305.1 Octopus bimaculoides | reverse complement strand
TATATATTAACGGAGACTGACAATACACACATATGTATATATATATATATATATATATATATATATATATATATATATATATATATATATATATATATATATATATATATATATATATATATATACACATACATACGTATTCGACAGGCTTCTTTCAGTTTCCGTCAATAAAATCAACTCACAATGCTTTGGTCGGCCCGAGGCTCTAGTAGAAGACACGCAGCGGAACTGGGCCCAGAACTATATTGTTGATAAATAAAGTCCCCTATATATATATATATATATATATATATATATATATATATATATATATATATATATATACAGATGCAGGAGTGGCTCTGAGGTAAGTAGCTTGCTTAGCAACCACATGGTTCCAGGTTCATTCCCAATGCGTGGCAACTTGGGCAAGTGTCTTCCACTATAGCTTCGGGCCGACCAAAGCCATGTGAGTGGATTTGGTAGACGGAAACTGAAAGAAGCCTGTCGTGTATGTGTATATATATATATATATATATATATATATATATATATATATATATATATATATATATATATATATATATATATATATGTGTGTATATATGTGTGTGTATATGTCTGTGTGTCTGTGTTTGTTCCCCCCCCCCCCAACATCACTTGACCACCGATGCTGGTGCGTTTACGTCCTCGTAACTTTGCTGTTCGGTAAAAGAGGCCTACAGAATAAGTACTAGGCTTACAAAGAATAAGTCCTGGGGTCGATTTGCATGACTAAAGGCGGTGCTCCAGCATGGCCGCAATCAAATGCCTGAAACAAGTGAAAGAGTAAAAGATTAAAGACTAAGAATATATGTGTGTGTGTGTGTGTGTGTTTTTGTGAGCGTATATTGCGTATACAGACTGTGACAATTGTATCGTACAAAAGCCATTTGAATCCCATAAATAGTGAAATTCTTTTACTGATCCGATCTTATATGGACAAAATATCGTTTTGCCAGCTTCCACAATGACTATCAACAAGCAGTTTGTAGTTCCTTATTAGCAATTTGTGTGTTTCTGTAGGCAACCCGATTTATTGCTTGTCGCTATTTATATATGTGTATGGCACTTGTGGCAAGTAAAGACATAGTAATGATCTCATAATAATAGTAATAATTCTACTACTACTACTACTACTACTACTACTACTACTACTACTACTACTACTAATAATAATAATAATAATAATAATAATAATAATAATACGAAGAAGGAGGAGGAGAAGAAGAAGAGAAAGAGGAAGATAAGGAGAAGAAGAAGAAAAAGAAGAAGAGAAGTGGAAGAAAAGGAGATGGAGAAGAAAAAGAAAAAGAAGAGGTGAAGAAGAAGGAGGAAGAGAAAGGGAGGAGGTGAAGCAGAAGAGGAATAATAATAACAACAACAACAACAACAATAATAATAATAATAATAATAATAAGATAATAATAATAATAATAATAATAATAATAATAATAATAATAATAATAATAATACGAAGAAGAAGAGTAGGGGAGGTGAAAAGTAGAGGAGGTGAAGCAGAAGTCGAAGAAGAAGAATCCTGAAATTTGGGGGAAGGGGAATAATCAATTACATCGACCCTAGTGTTCTTGTGGCACATTTTTTGTCACCGACCCCAAAAGGATGATTGGCAATGTCGACCCCAACGGAATTTGGATTCAGAATAGAAATGAGCCAGGAGATACGTCATTTAGCAAAAGCAATATTGGCACGTCTTTTCTATTCAGGCATTAAAATGTTCGAGGGTTAGTCACCTGTGAAGTTGCATATGCTCAGAAGAAATAGCTTCGGGTGGTGTGTCAAGAGTGCCAGAGACAGAGGAGGTCAAAGAAATAAAGAATAAGGACGACGAAAGGAAATGGAATGGGAAAATGGTGAGCGGACAGTTTGTGAGAGAGGTGAACAAGTATACAGATGCTGATGGAAAGTAACACTGACTAAGGAAGTGTGACATAATAAAACCGGAGACAGAATCACTCAGCTGAGCTGTAAAGGAACAAGCAGTAAGGAGAAAGAATACCAAATGCGGGTCTGATAATACAGTTGCAAGTGATAAGTCCAGGTTGTGATATATGAAATGGACGGGTGCATTCCAATATATGCACCCGTCTCCACATGTGTGCCAGTTTTCACGCGAATCCACCCAGCCGTTTGGCCGTGAACCACGAGACAAGAAAGAATACAACGGTCGCTCATGTTCAATTTAGGTTATAGATATACATACACACATGTACATACACACACACACATACATACATAAGCATATATATATTCACATTAGTATGTTTAAACATATAGGTGGGTAGATAGCTTGAAAGACAGATAAAGAGAGAGACAGAAGGAAAGAAACAAAGAGGAAGAAGAGAGTGTATGAGTTAAATAGATAAAAAGATAGATAATAGGTAGACGGATAGACAGAGAGATAATAGATAGGGTGATACATATCTTTTTATTATAGCCACACAGGGCTAGATAAATAGACAGACAGATACATTTCTTTTATTAGCCACACAGGGCTCAACGAAGATGGGACAAATACAATGTAGAGCTTTTCTTTTTGGGAGGAGGAAGGAAGGAAAAAAAAAAAAAAAAAAAAAAATTGGTGGTGTCGATCAAAAGGGATCGTAGGAAGGGAAAAGGGGGCAGTTCGATCAAAAGGGATCGAAAAAAAAAGAAAAGGAAAGGCCGATCAATAGGGATCGTGTATCACAAAGTAATGTTCTCGTGTAAAAAGAGGGGAGGACAGTTTAGGTTTAGCCGTGGAAGGAAAAGCCTACGGAAAAGACCACGGTAACCTTGGTCAATATTCTCATTGAAGAAACTATAACAGTAAGTGACTCTCTTTTGCCTTTTTGTTTTATTTTTTTTTCTTGTTCATAGGGTTATGCTCAAGATGGCTCCGTCGTTCACACGTGCCATCCTTGCTACATTCACCCATCTTTTTTTGAAGCATTCACTAGACAAGACTTCCCTTTCTACTCTCAACTTCCTCTTCAGGTGATACTTGAAGAAGTTGATGAGAGATTGCCCAGAGAGGAAAGTCTTTGTCTCTAGACCTTTCAGACGCGTCCACCATACACATTCTTTCGCCATAGCCACAAGTACGATGAAAATAGCTCTTCCTTCCCGTTTAAAGGAAGGAGGCGCGACAATATTCACGATAGACTCGGCTGATAGACCGACTCGTCCCACACGCGAAGACAGATAGACAGATAGGTAGATAGATAGATAGATAGATAGATAGATAGATAGATAGATAGATAGATAGATAGATAGATAGATAGACAGTTAGATAGATAAATAGATAGACAAATAGATAGATTTAAGTACTTTCCTGAAAGAAAAGAAAAACGTAGACAAAAGCAAAAAAAAAAGAGAGCTAGCTTTCAGTTAATTGTCAATTTGGAAAGAATTCTTCGTATCCGTCAGTGCAAGATTACCTGGCCTTAATCCATATTTTAGTCCACGTACTAGAAATATAATGATGAGGTCACCAAAAAATCTCACTTTAAATATACATATGTGCGTGCGTGCGCGAGTGTGTGTAGGTATGTGTGCATAAATATATTTATGTATGTATGTATATACATATATATACATGTGTATGTATATATATATATATATATATATATATATATATATATATATATATATATATATATATATATATATATATATGTATATATATATATGTATATATACATATATATATATATATATATATATATATATATATATATATATATATATATATATATATATATATATATATATATATATATCGATATATATATAACTGGTATGTGTTCCTCACACTCATATCGTCACTTGCGTTTTTTTTTTTCAAGATACTTCGACTCAAAGAACGCCGAAAGAAATACGATTTACTAATTGGATGGAATAAATTCGATATACTGAATCTACCAACAAAACATGACAAAACATATTAATAATAATAACAACAACAACAACAACAATAATAATGATAATTAGAGAAGTAATAATAATAATAATAATAACAACAATAATACTAGTAATAATAATAATAATAATAATAATAATAATAATAATAATAATAAATAGAAATAGTTCAAAACTTAGAGAATACTTACCGTAAACAAACAACTGTTTGAAAATGGCGTTTGTTTGGAGATCAAATGAAACTTTTATGAAGTGTTTTGATAGTTTTGTTTTTAATTGAGTTTAAAAGTTTTGACTTGCAAGTATGTTCTTACGCATATTTATATGCGTGTGTGCATGTGTTTGCGCGTGTGTGTGTCTGTGAGTGTGTTTATGTTTGCTAAACAGAACTGGTACTGTTTACACTTTATCCCATACATAAAGAAGTTTGGTTAGCGGTTCGACAAATCGTTAGCGATCAAACAGATGGAGATGCTTGATTCGGTGGGATTCTCTAAAATACTTGTTGAGGGTAGTGCTCCGGCTTAGCCGCAGTCTAATGAATGGAAGCAAGATGAGACTAAATAGACACAGACAGACAGACAGACAGACAGACAGATAGATAGATAGGTGCGCGCCCATGTGTGTATGCATGGAGGCATGGGCTCATGTTTCTACAGAATGTATCTTTTATCTTTTACTTGTTTCAGTCATTAGACTGCGGCCAAGCTGGGTCACCGCCCTAATTTCTTTGTCGAATGTATCGACCTGAATACTTATTTTTGAAGCTTGGTACTTATTTGATCGGGCCCTTTTACCGAACCGCTAACACGCTTGGTTGGTGTCAGATCGCGTAGTAAGAATCCTAGGAATCAGGACATAAATACCCTAGGTGTTGCCAGAGCATTTCTAGGAGAGGGACATTCTGATGTAAAACCTGCGGAATATTGTTGTTGGCACTCCGTCGCTTACGACGTCGAGGGTTCCAGTTGATCCGATCAACGGAATAGCCTGCTCGTGAAATTAACGTGCAAGTGGCTGAGCACTCCACAGACACGTGTACCCTTAACGTAGTTCTCGGGGAGATTCAGCGTGACACAGTGTGACAAGGCTGACCCTTTGAATTACAGGTACAACAGAAACAGGAAGTAAGAGTGGGAGAAAATTGTTGTGAAAGAGTACAGCAGGGTTCGCCACCATCCCCTGCCGGAGCCTTGTGGAGCTTTAGGTGTTTAGCAGAACTATATACACGTTTGCCTCTGGGGGTGAACAACTTGTATAGGATTCTGAGAATTATAATTCCCTTACAGTTCACGCTGAAGAGAAGCAGACATTCGGTAAGAGTGTTAATTTTGAAACCGGTCCGTGAATAATAATGTTTTATTTATGTAATTTTCACTGTCTTCCCGCATACGGTTTGGTATTTCGCTGAATTTCTTTTGAGAACCATTAGGTCTTAGTAGACACAAAATGTGATCTATTTCTAGCACATTAAATGTCCACTTTAGTGGTCATCGTTATATATAGACATATACTTTAATCCCCTAAGATCTCAGATATTTTTTCTGAATCTCTCTGATTCTATAAATGTGCTGCTTCCTGGTAATAAATCGATATTAGTTAATATCTGATTTTTTACCCCATGTTTTATATATATATATGTATATATATGTATATATATGTATATATATATATATATATATATATATATATATATATATATTTATATATATATATATATATATATATATATATATATATATATATATATTCGAGGGCGTGATGAAAGGTTCCTGGCTTTAAGGGTGTCGCGAAAGGCCTGATTGGTTGGAGGACTAACCTTCTGAGTTCTTTTACAGGGCTTAGAAAAGCTGAATGTCTGTCGCAACAAGTGTGTGACTCTGAGAAGGGAATATGTTGAATAAAATCATAATTAACTGATTCTCCTGTATTTTCTTTTATCCAAAGCCAGGAACTTTTCAGCCCTCCTCCTCGTATGTATGTGTGTGTGAGTGTGTGTGTGTCTGTATATATATATATATATATATATATATATATATATATACATACAGACACAAGTGAGTGGATAAACGAAAGGAAGTAATATCCTGTTCATGGAGAGAGTTAAATATATATTTTAATAATTCGACGCGTGTGTCTGTGTTAGTCCCCCACCAACATCATTTGAGGACCAATACTGGTGTGCTTACGTTCCCGTAACTTAACGGTTCGGCAAAAGAGACCAATAGCATAAGTACTAGGCTTACAAAGAATAAGTCTTGGGGTCGGTTTGCTCGACTAAAGGCGGTGCTCCCGCATGGCCGCAGTCAAAAACGCCTCTGTTAGAATGGGGGCAGCTGATGAAGGAAAATGTTCTCTATGTGGCCTGTGTGTTTTCTGTATTCTGGTTATTATTACTTTTTTTTTGTCTACGTTCTGTTTGCCATGTCCTGTACCCGGATATGCACCTTATATACAGGTAGATGTAGGTATACACATACTTGTACGTATATATACATATATACATATACTCATTTATTATTTGTTTTATATATATATATATATATATATATATATATATATAATTAAGGGATCAGCAAATATATATATATATATATATATATATATATATATATATATATATATATATATATATATATATATATATATATATATATATATATATATATATATATATATATATATATATATATATATCTATATATATATATATATATATATATATATATATATATATATATATATATATATATATATATATATATATATATATATATATATATATATATATATATATATATATATATATATATATATATATATATATATATATATAGTGAAGGCGTAATTGCCCAGTGGTTGGAGCAGCGGACTCGCGTTCGTAGGATCGCGGTTTCGATTCCCAGATCGGGCGTTGTGAGTGTTTATTGAGCGAAAACACTTAAATCTCTCCGCCACAACCTACTCACTCTTTCTTCCTGATTCTATTGTACCTGTATTTCAAAGGGCCAGCCTTGTCACACTCTGAATCTCCCACGTGTCTGTGGAGTGCTCATTCACTTTGCACGTTAATTTCCGTTGATAGGATCAACTGGAACCCTCGTCGTCGCAACCGACGGAATGCCACTATATATATATATATATATATATATATATATACATACTCTTTTAACTGTTTCAGTCATTTGACTGGCCATACATACATACATAGTGAGAGAGGTCAATAGATGGAGTGATAAAGAGACATCTATAGAAGGCTATTTATACCTAGATAGCTCAATTGATAGGTATGCGTGGGTAAGTGAATGAATGATTGGGCTGGTAGGCGTGTGTGTGAGTGTGTTGGTGTCAATGTGTGTGTGTGTGTGTATAATAAATCGTATAACCTTGTGCTTACGTAAGATATGCTTACATTCAAGATGTACTGGAAATAAACATCTACTCCAGATCTTTATCTACGTCACAATGACAACACTATTTATAGACAGTCTAGTAAAAACTGTCAGAAAAACACATGGCATATACAAACGTATGTGCGCGCGCGTGTGTGTATTCATATTTTATGTCGCATTTTGTAAAGAAGGCTATTTGATAAAGTTGTCTTTGCATCCATATGGTTTAGGTTTCAGTCTCATTGCGCGGCACTTTGGGCAAGTGTCTTCCTTTGTAACCCTAGGCCGACCCAAGCCCTTCAGAGGGAATTTGTCTGATGGAAATCGTGGTAAAACTAGTTATATCTATCTATCTATCTATCTATCTATCTATCTATCTATCTATCTATCCGTCTATCATTTTGTCTGTTTGTCTATCTATCTATCTATCTATCTATCTATCTATCTATCTATCTATCTATCTATCTATCTAGAGAGAGAGAGAGAGAGAGATACATTTCTTTTATTAGCCACACAGGGCTCAACAAAGATGGGACGAATACAATGTAGAGCTTTTCTTTTTGGGAGGGGGAAGGAAGAAAAAAAATAGATAGATAGATAGATAACTTTCTTTTATTAGCCACACAGGGCTGCACACAGAGGGGACAAATACAACTGTAGATCTTTTCTTTTAAAAAAAAAATTTTTTAAATCCGATCAAAAGGGATCGGTAGGGGAAAAAAAAAATCCGATCAAAAGGGATCGGTAGGGAAAAAAAAAAATCCGATCAAAAGGGATCGGTGAGGGAAAAAAAAAAAGAAAAAAAGGGTATCGTATATCACAGAAAATGTCAATTGTGTAGAAAAGCCTACGGAAAAGACCATGGTAACCTCAGCAGGGAATAGACGCATGAGAGCGAAGTGCTCTCTCTCTCTCTTTTAAAAAAAAAATTTTTTTCTCGATTTATGGGATCATGCTCAAAGAGGTATCGTCACTCGCACGCACCATGATAGATAGATAGATAGATAGATAGATACATAGATAGATAGATAGATACACAGACAGCCAGACAGACAGACAGATATATAGATAAATAGATAGATAGATAGATAGATAGATAGATAGATAGATAGATACGGTGATAGTAAATGCTGGTTTAATTTTTCAACTCTTGAACTTTCAGATAGTTAACCAAGGTGTCACCAAAATATAGGATCGACCTCAGAACAAAATATGCCATAAATAGATGGGTGGTTTTTGTTCTGTGTTTTTTTTTTTTTGGTTTGTTTGTAAATATTTCTCACACTTTGAAATTGGCCAGTAGGAAGCAAACAAACAAACAAATAAAGAGAAAAATACAAGAGGAACGAATAACAAAGAAATTGTAAACATAAATATTGAAAGTAAAGAATGCCAATTATAAATTTTGTCACACCCAATCTATTAGTAGGTGTGTATATGCGTACGTATGAGTGTGTGTGTGTGTTGTTTGTGTGTGTGTGTGTGTGTGTGTGTGCGTGCGTGAATACGTGTGACCGTGTGTGTGTGTCTGTCTGTGTGTGTATGAACGTGTGTATGAGTGTGTGTGATTGTGTCTATGTTTGTGCGTCTGTGTGTTTGTGTGTATATGTATATAAACAATTTCGTTAGTGTAAATTCGTGTGTGTGTGTGTGTGCGTGTGCGTGCATGGATATGCATGCTAGTGTGAATATATATGGGTGTGTGCATTAAGTATGTGTGTGTGTATGTATGAACGTGCTTATATGAGTACTGTTTTTATGTGTGTGTGAGTTAATTAACGTCTTAACGTTAATGTGTGTGTGTGTGTGTGTGTGTGTGACCACTTTCTTGTGACTGCGTATGTTGTGTGTTTGTAATTCGTATCTTTATACATACATGTGTATCCGTATACATTTGTGTATGTATTCATATCAATGTTAATACGTGTATGTGTGTGTGAGTATGTGTGTGTGCAAGTGCGAGTGTGTGTGTGTGTGTGTGTGTGTGTATATACGTATGTGATTGTGTGCGTTTGTGAGTGTGTATAACTACGTATATATACGTGTGTGTGTGTGTGTGTGTGTGTGTGTGTGCATTAGTGAAGTAATGAAGAAAAGGAAAGAGAGACAGAGAGAGATAGAGTGAGACAAAGAGGGACAGAGAATGAAAGAGAAAGAGAGCGCGAAAGAAAGAGCGAGGTAGTGAAACGAGTGTGTGTGTGTGTCTGTGTGTGTGTGAGAGAAAGAGAGAGAGAGAGAGAGAGAGAGAGAGAGACTGAGAAAAAGACAGACCACGTTCATGAGAATGTGTGTGAATGTTTGCGTGGGAACGTTTGTATACAAATATATGTGTGGTCAGTCGTGTTTATAGCTTATGTGTGCCAAAGTGTGTTATTTCTTTACTACCCACAAGGGGCTACACACAGAGGGGACAAACAAAGACAGACAAACGGATTAAGTCGATTATATCGACCCCAGTGCGTAACTGGTACTTATTTAATCGACCCCGAAAGGATGAAAGGCAAAGTCGACCTCGGCGGAATTTGAACTCAGAACGTAGCGGCAGACGAAATACCGCTAAGCATTTCGCCCGGCGTGCTAACGTTTCTGCCAGCTCGCCGCCTCTGTGTGCCAAAGTGTGTACATGGGGACGTGAGTGTGTGTATGTGTATGTACATGTGTATGCAAGTGTATTCATGTTGTTGTGTCTCCACGTTGTTGTCTTAATACGAGGTCGTTTAGCCCCAGGTTAAATTTGAAGGAAGAGATTCATGATCAAAGCAGTGATTTTATTTAATTTCTTTTGTTTTTTTTCTTTTCTTTTCAAATATATAGTGTCCAGCGGCGGCGTGGCCGACCACGTAAGCATCGAATTGCCGGCTCTTACCCCTTAATATAATCCGAACCCACTTGGGTTGCGACGGTCACCTAGAGCCGTAAGTGTTCTGCGCGTGTGTGCGAGTGTGTATAACTACGTATATATACTTGTGTGTGTGTGTGTGTGTGTGCGTGTGTGTGTGTGCATTAGTGCGGTAATGAAGAAAAGGAAAGAGAGCAAGAGAGAGAGAGAGAGAGAGAGAGAGAGAGAGAGAGAGAGAGAGAGAGAGAGTGAGGCAGATAGAGACATATATATATATATATATATATATATATATATATATATATATATATAATACAAATAATAAATGAGTATATGCATATATACGTACATGTATGTACATACTTACATCTACCTGTATATATAGATGCATATCTAGGTACAGGACATTGTAAACAAAGCGTAGACAAAATGATAAATGAGTACAGAAAACACACAGGCCACATAGAGAACATCTCCTTCATCAGCTGTCCCCATTCTAACACAGGCGTTTCGAAGAGTAGGGCCGGACGCATCGTTAAAACGATATATATATATATATATATATATATATATATATATATATATATATATATATATATATAATTATGTGTATTTCTTCTATCTTAATGAATAAAAATTCTTCTGATAGAATAAATGGGTTAATAGAAACCAATGTAGCAAAGAACACAAAATAACTGTGGTTAGCTCCTGTTTTTAAGGCAGGAACTCCTTGAAATTTTGGGTATTTGAGTATATTTAAGAATTTAAGGATTGGAGAAAACGCATGTTATAATTGCATACTTTATTCCTACATATGTTTCAAAGGATTACAACCTGTGTGATCCATAGGGATCTTTGATATTAAAATTGTAACCGTCTCATCAGGGAAAGCATGGGAATCATATATATATATATATATATGTACATATATATATATACATACATATATATATATATATATATATATATATATATATATATATATATATATAGAGAGAGAGAGAGAGAGAGAGAGAGAGAGAGAGAGAGAGAGAGAAATAGAAAGAGAGAAGGACAGGAAAATCTCTGGATCTCATCTGTTGTCTCTTTCTATATATATATATATATATATATATATATATGTATGTATGTATGTATGTATGTATGTATATATAAGAAATAATTAAGATTCTGTTGAATTAGGTACTTAAGTTGAGGTACCAAGTCAGTCCGGTATTATCCACACGGCTCGAAGTAAGGGGAATAGAAGCAAACAAGTAACAAGGATGTCCAGGTACCAGTGCATTACGGCCGTTTCAGGCGTCTCCATTTAATCGATCAATGCAAGCATTACATCAATTTGAAATACACTGCCATCTTCGGATGCATAATATAGGTTTTAGTGCGTGGTCATTTAGCTCCAGGTCAAAATTGATGGAAGCAGTGATTTTATTTAATTCCCTTTTGTTTTTCTGATTTTTTTTTTCAAATATATAGACGCAGAGGTGACTGTGTGGTTAAGAAGCGCACGGGTTCAGTCTCACTGCGTGGCACCTTGAATAAGTGGATCTACTATAGCCACGGGCCGACGAATACTTGGTGAGTGAATTTGGTAGACAGAAACTGTTTTGAAAACATTCCAACTACATGATTCCGGGTTCAGTCCCACTGCGTAGAATGTTAGACAATTCTATTCTACTATAGGCTCGGGCAGACCAAAACCTTGTGAGTGCTTTGGTAGGCGGAAACTAAGTGTGTGTTTGTTCCATGACATTTGAAAACTGGGGTTATATTTATGCAATATTACATGGAAAAATACGTCATACTTTTTTTTAATGATAGGTAGATAGATAGATAGATAGACAGACAGGCAGATAGTAAATGCTGGCTTGATTTTTCAAGGTGTTTCGACTCCTGATCTCTTAGATATTTAACCAAGGTGTCGCCGAAATAGAGGATCGAACAAGGAACAAAGTATGCCATAAATAAATAAATGGTCTTTGTTCTGTTTTGGTTTGTTTGTAAATATTGGAGGAAATTTTGCTGCTCGTTCTTTCTTGTTAATCAATTACGTAAGCGGTCATTGACGAAGTGTGTGCGCGCGCGTATATGTGTGTGTGTGTATACAGCTGTGTGTGTCCACGTGTGTGGGCGTTGAAATTCCTTCCACGATATGTCTTGAATCCGATGTTTTGGAGGTGAAATTTTGCTGCTCTTTCTAGCTAGCTAATCAGCCACATAAAGGCGACTTTGTCACGTTGGCGTGTGTGTGTGTGGTTGTGTGTAACGACGTTCATGAAAACGAGTGTCTTTGTATGGGTTCATGGGAATCTTTCCCATAATAGATATATGTATAACGGCCAACCAAGTCGCTTGTGTTATTAGTGTTATCGTTGTTCTTGGTGTGGGTGGCGGGGGTGATGGTGGTGGCTATGGTGGCGGTGTTCGTGGTGTAGACAGCGGCGGCGGCAGCAGCAATGGTGGGTTTGGTGTCTTTATCATCGTTCGTGTTGTTCTTGTTGCTTGGCCTTAATTTAAAATTTAGCACTGATCGAACAGAATGATTTAAGATATTCCATTCCCTGACCAGCCCGTCAACATGTGTGTGCGTATGTATGTATGTGTGTGTGTGTGTGTGTGTGTGTGTGTGTGTGTGTGTGTGTATGCGCACATATATGATGTAAGTATTTGTAATAATGTATGTATGTATGTATATATGTAAGTATTAAGAGTGTATTTAAGTCGCGCATTGCTTGACGTTTCATAGACGTAAATCAACCGCTGACTGATCGGTTGCCTTGGAATCTCAAACTGTCTGATGAGTGAGTCGTTGATTTACGTCTACGAAACTTTAAATAACGCGGGACTCAGACAAGGTTTTAATATATATGCATTCAAATTCCTTTCACAGTAAGTCTTCAGCGCAGCACATACATACATACATACATACATACATGCATGCCTATTTATGTACGAGAGTAAGTCAAAAATTGTATGCACTCTTGTTTTAATAATTTACTTAGACAAAAGCAGGGCTTGAACAATTACAACAGTTTACTACAAAGTCTCCTTGCTTTTCTATGTACTTCTTCCAGTGGTGAACAACTTTGGTTATTCCATCAGAGAAGGTTTTCCGCTGGTTCCGCAGATTCTTGAGCATCTTTGTTCGTGGCAAATCGACGATCTCGTAAAGGTTGTCTAGTATCAAGGAGTCGATACTTGACAGCGCCGAGATTTTGATTGTATGCAGAGTGTTCCAACAACTCGAGACCCAATGTGTGGGTGTCTGTATGTCGGCTTGCATTGTCGTCCAGCAGTAGCACTCCGTCGGTTGCGACGACGAGGGTTCCTGTTGATCCGATCAACGGAACAGCCTGCTCGTGAAATTTACGTGCAAGTGGCTGAGCACTCCACAGACACGTGTACCCTTAACGTAGTTCTCGGGGAGATTCAGCGTGACACAGTGTGACAAGGCTGACCCTTTGAATTACAGGCACAACAGAAAGTAAGAGTGAGAGAAAGTTGTGGTGGAAGAGTACAGAAGGGTTCGCCACCATCCCCTACCGGAGCCTCGTGGAGCTTTAGGTGTTTTCGCTCAATAAACACTCGCAACGCTCGGTCTGGAATCGAAACCGCGATCCTATGACCGCGAGTCGGCTGCCCTAACCACTGGGCCATTGCGCCATTGCGCATCCACCATGAAAGCGTATATAATAGTCTTACACATAAGTTTGCTACACGTGTATTTAATACCTTTATAGTAAAGAGGAGGAAAAGCTGTTAAAAACGGTGAACAACTCGAGTGCTTCGATACATTTACAGCTCAGCTGCTAGTGTTCAACTCTACTTTTAGCTGCACAAGTTAAGACAAAATTATATCTACTTTTTACTACTGTAAACACAGCACGGCAGGGGAAAATATATTTACATAATGTTACATGATTGACAGTCGGGATCTAATGCCAGCAGCACACCAAAAGAGGAGAGTTAGCAAGCACACACACACACACACACACACACACGTTTCATAACCGTTCTCTTGTGTATGTATATGAGTGCGTGTGAGTGTAGATTATATAATAAGTACATTCATATACGCATGTATATATGTATATAAATAAACAAAAACACATGCATACCCATATACATGCGCGCGTGCACACACACACACACACACATCTATATATATATATATATATACATTAGAGGAAAAGAACATCGAGACCAAGGCAGAACGAGTATCTGAAGTCATTTATAATAATTTAATTAGGGTAAGGTTAATTTATAGCACATACTCAGCATGCCTATTCGTTTGGATCATCGTATATATATATTGGAGGAAATTTTGCTGCTCGTTCTTTCTTGTTAATTAATTACGTAAACGGTCATTGACGAAGTGTGTGCGCGCGCGTATATGTGTGTGTGTGTATACAGCTGTGTGTGTCCACGTGTGTGGGCGTTGAAATTCCTTCCACAATATATATATACTGTGTAAGTTATGGGGGTTAAAAATTAGAATAATATAATACTATATATATATATATATATATATATATATCCATCCGTATATGGGTATCATATATAATAGGTCTAATACTTTGTTATTGAATTACTTCAGTAAATATATTTACGCCACAAATAAGATACTGTATTATATTCACAAGCAAATGTGCTCTTGTTCACTTTTGCAGCTAAGAAGTTTTTTTATAACTAATCTCTGACGATTCTTAAGAAAGATAAAATAAATCGGATCGGTGTTTACTTTTAATTGCCAAAGTTCCTATAGTTTATCAACGGCTTACGTTTTTGCTGTGATAGTAGGTATATCTTTTTTGAAACATAATGTATTTG
>NC_142938.1:64736084-64741084 GCF_046866305.1 Octopus bimaculoides | reverse complement strand
CGAATGTGCCAATGTGGACACGGAGCAAACGCATCGGGTCGTCAAAATCGTATTTAGATACAGTATTCTGTAGGACAGTGGATAAGGATAGTGTAAGTTGTCAGCTACACAGACCACAAATTTGTGATTTGTACACTTGACTTAGATAAGACACATTGGTAGGGTTCCGGTTACTGGAAGCTGAACGCGTCGTTCACGGCACGCCAGGCTTACAGGGACCGGATTAGTACATTAGTTAAGAGAGTACTGACGGGTGCCATCGTCAACAACAGATGATGGTATGCCCTAAAGAAAGCAATTAAAGCAGAATCGGTTAGGTACAGTAAGGCCCTAGCATTAGACCGAAATAGAATAGAGGGAAACCTAGTTAAGAAATTAGAAGAGGCATTAGAACTGGCATCGCGTCCAATGTACTGGAGGCGAGGTTAGCCCTCCACCAACACTTCAACGCCAAACACGAAGGATGCGTTGTCAGAGCTAGGATGCGTGCTCTGACGGACGAGGGAGTTGGAGCCGCCCGAGAGGCCCGAGTGGCGGAGGAGCAACGAGGCAACAGAGTCACCATTAGGTCCCTGACAGATGAACAGGGACGCGAAGTACTCGAGCCTGAAAGGATGTGTGACGCCTTTCAACAACTCTTTGCCCGACTGTTCGGGACAACTGACGGGTCAGAATGCAGGGTGGACATTAATGCCTACCTGCATGGCCTGCCATGACTCTCAGCAAGACAGGTGGAGTGTTGTGAAAGACTCATCACATCCGCGGACGTACGGGATGCCATGGAAGGCTGCGTGGGAGACAAGTCACCAGGCTTGGATGGTCTGCTCTACGAACTTCATTGTCATATGCCAGACTTGTTTGGAGGCATCTTGGCAGCTGTCTACTGCAACTGGCAACAAAACGGGAGTATCCCCGTCTTTGTAAAGCGTGGAGCAGTGGCACTGTTAAAGAAAGATTCAAACAAGGGGAACGTCAGAGATAACTTCAAGCCCATCACTCTTCTCAACGCAGGTTTGCAAATTTTGGCCAAGGTTTTATCCGAGAGGTTGGCGCTAGTCATCGAGAAACTAGTCAACAAGGCGCAAACGTGCGCTATGCCGGGTAGGAGTATCCATGACAACCTCCATCTGATGCGCTACAACATAGACAGGGTAGTTAAGGAACAGGGCATGTGTGAAGCGCTGATCAATTTGGATCAATCAAAAGCTTTTCGATTGGGTAGACCATCACTACTTGGAGGCTGCCCTTAGAGTGGCTGGTTTCAGTTCCATCTTCCGCCGTTGCATCGCTGCCTTATACAGCGGCATTAGCTCGGTAGTTCGCGTAAATGGTCATCTATCCAGACCATTCAACATCATGCGTTCGGTTCGTCAAGGATGCCCCCTCTCATCGCTTCTGTATGTATTGACTTTTGAGCCACTACTGCGGAAGCTGGTGACGCTGAGGTGCATCCCACGAGAGCTGGGATACGGGAGGTGCGTGTCTGCACACGCGGACGACGTTACCGTCATAGTGTCGAGCCACAAGCACATCGACCTGGTCGGCGAGACACTAAAAGAATACGAGAAAATGCAGTGGGCTTGCGGCTCGGCATCTGGAAAAGCAAGCCCATGCCGTCCAACAGCGTCTCTATTGTGGGATGCTGGACCGACGGACCGGTTAAATTGCTCGGAGTCTGGTTCGGTCCGGACCTCCAAATGGAGAAGAACTGGGGCGAAATAACGACTAGAGTGGCCAGTCTCACCCAACAATGGGCCGAGAGGATGCTATCCCTAAAAGGTCGGGCGGAGGTGGTGAATGTGTACATCGCATCCGTCATCGAATACCGTCTGACCGTCGTGCTTTGTTCCGATCCTACCATCATCAAACTGGAACGCGTGCTCTTCCGCTTTTTGTGGAAGGGAAATGTTCCGATGGTTAGGCGATCCATTTGCTGTCAACACTCGCTAAATGGAGGGCTAGGCATGCCGTGGTTGATGATGCGCAGACATGCGCTGAGACTGCGACATCTCCGGTGCTTCATAGACGACGGTGAACAGGTGTGGTCTCCGTTTGTACGGAGTGCTTTCCCGCAGCTCGTCTCCTTGGCCGAAATGCAGTCATGGATCAAAGAGAGACCGAGGCTAGGTGAATGGCACCGTGAGTGTCGCGTTGCTTTCAAGCAACTCTGCCGTCCGGGACCAAACTTGTGCTTCATTACAACAAAGGCGTTCTATAGAGGATTAATGGAGGAAAGGTGCGACGACGTTCTCGGGCAGAATCTGGGCGTCAACGAGGAACACCTGACCCACCTGTTCAGGACAACTTTCGGGCGGGACCTATGGACAATCACCAGAGATCCCTGGCCTGGCAGTGCTATCGAGAAGCATTACCTGTTCGGGATAAGCTCCACAGGCACGGTTCGAGACACACCGAACCGACTTGCCCGAGATGCGTTCAGAGCGACGAAGCCGTTCTGCACGCACTCGTAGTGTCCAACCATTTCGGACCTGTGGGCTTATGCCGAACGGCTGCTGTCACGTATGGGACGAGCCCGCCTGTCAGCCGAGTCTATCCTGGCAATTGCCCCGCCACCTTCCCTCAAACGGGAAGGCAAGGCAGTCTTCATCGTAATGGTGGCCATGGTAAAAGAATGTGTGTGGTGGGCTCGAGCGAAAGAATTAGAGATAAACACTTACCTCTCAGGCCAATCGCTCATCAACTTTTTCAAGTACCATTTGAAAAGGAAGGTGAGAATGGAGAGGCAGGTTTTGTCTGGTGAAAGTTTCAAAAAAAGGTGGGTGACTGTAGCAAAGATGGTGCGTGCGAGTGACGAAACCACTTTGAACATGATCCTGTAAATCGAAAAGAGAGAAAGAGAGAGAGAGAGAGAGAGAGAGAGAGCACTTTGCTCTCATGTGTTTATTCCCTCCCTGCCTGAGGTTACCGTGGTCTTTATCGTAGGCTTTTCTTTCCATGGATAAACCTAATCTTGCTTTAAACATTTAAAAAATTCTTCTGTGATATACGATCCCTTTTGATCGCCTTTTTTTTTCTTTCCGATCTCTTTTGATCGGAATTTTACTTTTTGTCCTCATTTTTTTCCCTTTTTGTTTTTCATTTTCGAAAAGAAAAGCTCTACATTTGTATTTGTCCCCCCTGTGTCCAGTCCTGTGTGGCCAATAATGAAAGTTATCTACATAATATCTTATATATAAATGGCAATTTCTGTCTTTCTGTTTGTCTTTTACCATCTTACTGCCTAACCAGCGATCCAATCTTCACTAACCTTCGCATACATGTTCAACTAACATCCAGTTCAATAACAGGCTAGCGAAATTTCAATAAAAATCTATAAACACATAACTTTCTTTGCATCATATATCATTTGAAAAAGCATAAAGATCACCACGACTCACTTCCCCGTTCATTAAATTGTTATATATGCAGGTGTTTCGGACCAAACAACGACATTGCTGCCACGTGAAGGCTTAACTTGAAAGCCTTTAAACAAAGGCAAAATGCGTTATATAATACAGACAAGGGCAGGTAATCGTTGAAACAAATAAGTTAACAGGGTGGTCGCAGCTGCAATGCATGTGGTCATAGGTTTACTGAATCAGAGCTGACAAAGGGTTAAACAACAACTACGAGAACAACAGCCGCAGCAGCAGCAGCAGCAGCAGCAGCAGCAGCAGCAGCAACAACAACAGCAGCAGTAGCAGCAGCTGCAGCAGTGGCAGGGCTTTTGTGCATGAGAAATAAAGAGACCTGTACCATCTCTGTATTGTAACAGTACAAGCCAATCTAATATGTATGACTTCAATAATAAAATATTCACAACATATGACAAATATATTGTTACTGGTGACGTTTCCAGTTGGCTATAAAAGGGGGTGATTCAGATTTACTTTGTTTACCTGGATAAAAAAAGAGAGAGGAGTCGAGTGGTGGTGGTGGTGGTGGTGGTGGTGGTGGTGATGGTGGTGGTGGTGGTGGTGGTGATGGTGGTGGTGGTGATGGTGGTGGTGGTGGTGATGGTGGTGGTGGTGGTGGTGGTGGTGGTGGTGATGGTGATGGTGGTGGTGGTGGTGGTGGTGGTGGTGATGGTGGTGGTGATGGTGATGGTGGTGGTGATGGTGATGGTGGTGGTGGTGGTGGTGGTGGTGGTGATGGTGGTGGTGGTGGTGATGGTGATGGTGGTGGTGGTGGTGATGGTGGTGGTGGTGATGGTGGTGGTGATGGTGGTGGTGGTGGTGATGGTGGTGGTGGTGGTGGTGGTGATGGTGGTGGTGGTGGTGGTGGTGGTGCTGATAAGGGTTTCATAATATATCACTTGGAAGCATGGTGGCTAGAATATTTGAGCGATACCGTTGTCGTAATCTTTAAATGATGACGATGAAGATAAGGATGATGATAATGATGATGATGATGTATTTTTAATTTCGCGCATGCGCATTGTTTGCTTTTGATTTTGTCGACAACAGAGTATGTGCAAGATGTCTGGTGCTATCTTGTTGGGCACCGGCTGTGAGAAAAACAGCACCATGACGCAATTCATTCTGCCAGAAATTTGGAAACGATATGCTGTACTGCTTGGCATTCGCGCCGGAAGTTCCAATACGAACGTTTCAGAGTGTTTGGATGTCAATCTGAGGACAGTGCACGTACTGAGAGTGATAATTATCAAACATCCAGTGAACATCATGGGTGTTTGGAGTGATCGGCCTACATCAAGTACCTGGAGGAGGTAGTGCTGCCCTGGGTCAAGAGGGTGGCTGCTGGAAGACCCTACGTCTGGCAACAGGACTCTGCACCCTGCCACACAAACAGAACACAGTCATGGCTGTCAGACAATTTCTGTGACCACACCACTCCTAAAATATGGCCACTTAACTCCCCACATATATATTACTCTTTTACTCTTTTACTTGTTTCAGTCTTTTGACTGTGGCCATGCTGGAGCACCGCCTTTTAGTCGAGCAAATCGACCCCAGGACTTATTCTTTAGAAGCCTAGTA
>NC_142938.1:64728584-64731084 GCF_046866305.1 Octopus bimaculoides | reverse complement strand
CACCTTGTCCACCACCATTAAGTCCGGTCTATTTATGTATGTATGTATCTATTTATCTATCTATCTGTTTGTCTATGAATGTATGTATGTATGTAAGGATGGATGGATGAATGAATGTTTTCCATCTCCCTAGCACCTGAGCTGTTTGGATTGAGAAATCCCAGTATTATTATTATTATTATTATTATTATTATTATTATTATTATTATTATTATTATTGAGTCTGAGAAGAATGCATGCCCTCAAAGTCACACTGGGGTACAAATATACGAAGCCCAATATACCCATCAAGACTAGCCATCTGATAAGGGTACACCAGGTAAATGCATCATAACCATGTGCGCACGACATGGTGTCTTTGTATCAAGATAAACAGCACATGATCTTACAGGTGGGGCCCTGTAGAACTTTCATCAGGTAGAGTATCCCATCCCACTCAAATGGTCCCTGAATAAGGGTTGTTTAAGGATGTTGAGCAAAACACCCATGTTTCCAAAGGTGAATTATTCAAACCCCAAAGAATTTCTCTCAACACATGAGTATGATGCTCCCCCACTACTTCTGCTCATGATCAGAGATGCACATATCGTCAGCCACCAAGGGACATGCTCAACTGGTTAAGATCAAACAACTGACATACAAATCTGTGGTATTGAGCAGAATATTTGCTGTAGCCCATCTTTTGTACCAAGACAAAACATGTACATGATAACACTTCCAATCAGTTAAGATGAGAAACCATGAGAGCCACTGCCTGGTACTGCATCAGCGCATTTATTATTATTATTATCATCATCATCATCATTATTATTATTATTATTATTATTATTATCTAACTTTCGCCTGACGCTTTATTTAACTATGTAACAGGAACTAGCTTCCCGGATCTATAAAGAAAACCTGCTTTATTGTGATGCTTTATTACACCATAGACATGGTTTTTCCAAAAGTCACGGTTCACCCGAAACAGCGGTAAAGTTAAGACCACTCCTTGTATTTATTTGTATTTCAACATATTTACGTTAATCTTTTTACCGATAAAATAAGAAGCAGACTTAAGAAAATAAGTAATGAACTCGATCTGTTTGACTAAAACCCTTCTAGATGGTGTCACAACATGATCGCAGTCCAGTGACTGAAACCAGTAAATTATATAAGCAGTAAAGCAATTATATAATTACCGTGACTCTGCTTTCAGGTTTGCATCTTCTGCTCGTCAGTATAAAATTCTCTTGTTAGCTTGACTGAAAATAACAACCTTCATATCAATGTTATTTCAAATCCATGAATCGTAGTTATTTTTGTTGCTGTTGTTGTTGTCGTCTACGTCGTCGTCGTCGTCGTCGTTGTACTGCTGCTCTTTACTCCGGGTCAATGTCGATGGAAGCGTTCCAGCTGAGGCCATCCTGTCTTATATATCTAAAATTATCCAATGTATGTCTTTTATTTATTTTTTCAAGATGGCAGAGCATAAATTGAAGAATCGTTGGTACACATTACCTGTCATGTTTTTGTTCCCAACCTTGAACCTTCCATAAATCCTAAATTTTATCTTAGAATTTATGGGAGCTGCTGTCTTCGAAGACTCATATTGCTATTGAAAGCCCGAAATGAAGAGTAGATAGACAGCCGACGACTGATGAAGGGCTGTTTCTCTGTGTTTCTGTATCGAACTCGTTTCTTTACGCATTTCATGTTATTTGCACCGTTGGTGATGCCCTGTACCCATACATGCATGTATATATATATATATATATATATATATATATATATATATATATTTGTGTAAGAGTTAGAGGTTGGGAAGCCAACCAACTAAGGGATAGTACCTATCCAATATACCACATAGTTACTACATGTGTATCTACTCACCTAATACTTTCTAATACTTTTGAATAAATAGACACACTGGAATGTCTACCAGCTGATGTATGTCACTTTGTATCCTCTCCATTTTCTCCTATTTTCTCCTATTTTCTCCTATTTCCATTTTCTCTCTCCCTCTCTATATATATATAGAGAGAGAGAGAGGGAGGGAGAGAAGGAGAAAGAGTATGTATGTATGTATGAATGCATATAGGCACTCACAGCTATAGACACCGGTATATACAGATATATATATATATATACAGATGCGTATACGTATGTAGACGGATACAAATTCAAGTAAACACAGAAGTATACACTCATATACATACATATATACATATATACATACATACGTACATAGAGAGATATGTAGATAGACAGACAGACAGATAGAAAGATAGATAGATAGATAGATAGATAGATAGATAGATAGACAGACAGACAGACAGACAGACAGACAGATATCTTTTTATTATAGCCACACAGGGCTAAATACAGAAAATGGACAAATTACAAAGTAGAGCTTTGGGGGGGGGGATAATTTGGATCAAAAGGGATCGCGGGAAGAAAAGAAAAAAAAAACGTGGGAGGGGACGATCAATAGGGATCGTGTATCACAGTCGATGTAAAA
>NC_142938.1:64683584-64718584 GCF_046866305.1 Octopus bimaculoides | reverse complement strand
GTCGTGGCGATGTAGTTAAGAGGCTCCATTTACAGCCACGTGATCCCGAATTCAATCCCTACTGAACGGCACCTTAGGAAATATCTTCTACTAAAGCCTCGGATCAACCAAGGCCTTCTGAGTGGATTTGGTAGACAGAAACTGAAAGAAGCCCGTCGTGTAAACATGGCTGTTTGTTGACAATTTTTTTCCACTTTGTAAGGGTAATTTACCCAATGTTTCTGTTGTTCTAAAGGCGTCTCTGTGCTCGAAAATAAATTATCATATTATTTGTATATATATACACACATAGAATTAATTACTAGCCAGTATCGTCTTAGAATTCATTACTAGCCTGTATGGTCTGGCTAAGTCAAAATGGTTTTTTTGTATTCTTCCTTTCTACTTGGAGAGTTTAAATGTAGTTACAAAAATATGTCCTTCTGTTGAAATGTAATTTCAGTAAATTTCTATCTCTTTGTGCAACTGAGGATTGCTCTGCATTTTACATTTGATGTAATGTTCACATTGCTTAAATAAATGGAGCCGCATGAAACGATCGTACTGTATTAACTTTGGATATCCTTATTGCATATTTTGATTTTATACACACGTATATATATATATATTTATATTTATATGTATGTATGTATGTATGTATGTATGTATGTATAAACAAATTAATTTGTGAGGTATTATCAATCCCGGCAAAATATTTTATAAGTTCTCTCTTGGTACACCAGGTTAACAATATTGTTGAGATTAATAATGAACTCCGCGTATTCTTGTGGCAGTGTCCGCGGTTATAGTTCATCATCATTCTATAGCGTAAATCTCTGGTTGTGCTCAAGTTATAGTGGCTTTTAGATTAAGAAATGACCATTATTTATACCTTGTCTTGTATATATATATATATATATATATATATATAGCCAGTCCGATAGTATCCGCACAGCTCGAAGTAAGGTGAATAAGATCAAAATAAGCAACAGGATTTCTAGAAGTGATGCAGTACAACCGTTTCAAGCGGCTCCATTTAATTGAACAATGCAACTATTATATCAATTTAAATGCAGTGCTATCATCAGCTGCACAAATAAACAGAATTTAAACCAGTTGGACACAAATAATTATACTATATTCTTTATATAAGCGTATATATATGTATGTATGTATGTATGTATGTATGTATGTATGTATGTATGTATGTATGTGTGTGTGTGTGTGTATGTATGTATGTATGTATATATATATATATATATATATATATATATATATATATATATATATATATATATATATATATATATGTACATATAAAACCCCCTTTTGCATATGTATCTGTATACATTATTTTTTATACTATTACACCTACTTATATCAGTAAACACTTTTCCTTGTATATTTAATAATGTCTATGTGTTATCTAATTATCCTGCTTCTGATTCATTACTTTCAATCAGTAGACAGTATGTATACGTTTCCAGATAAATTCCATATATAAGTGGTTTGAGTGGTCTTTATAGTGACCACCTAATAATTAATTAAGTAACAATGAAATATTAAGTTGACTCTACATAATCGTAATTTTCGCTTTAATGTTTAAATTGATCTATAAATCACTTTTAGCTAACTTGGTTATGATATACAATTTTAGAATTTTTTGGTTTTAAATTTTATTTTTATACAACTTAATGATGTTGTTTATAAACGTTCTCCCTCTTACTCTCTAATGTTTTCCTGGATCTCATTGTAGCATCCTAAGTTTCGTAGTATAATCCCCTTTAACTGGTAACAACATCATGAATTAATGCCACTCCCACCCTACCTCTTTTATAGACATTTACTACTCTCTGATTGACTCTTTCGAAAGTTTTGTTTCTTTTTCTTGTGGGTAGAGGGGTGCCTGTGACAGTATGAAATTTATGACCAGCACCCAGCTATGAGCTGGCAACTCACTTTGCTCTTTATTCTAAATATACGCAGTTTTCTTGTCTTAGATTTTTGTTGATGATAAGGAGATAGAGAAATAGGAAATGAATTACAGCCCTGTGACCCCCACTGTGTTCCATGTCACTCTAAAAATTGTAGTTTGTTTTTCCCTTAGCTATTCTTGCTACAATAGTGACAACATGAAATTCTTCCATCCTCTTGCTCTGTTAAAATATTTAGGAAAAATTATATTAATACATCTTGTCTGTTGAAAATCCATATTTGTTTAGCTGAAGATAGCGGTGTATTTAAATTGATGTAATGATTGCATTTTTCATTTAAATGGAGCCCCTTGAAACGGTCGTACTGCTTGACATCCTGTTACTTATTTTGATTTTATTCACCTTACTTGGAGCTGTGCGGATAATACCAGACTGACGTGGTACTTCAACTTAAGTATCTAATTCAACTGAATCTTAATTACTTCTTATATATATATATATATATATATATATATATATATATATATATATATATATATATATATATATATATATATATATATATATATATATTTAATTAAAATCAATGTGAATGAAAAAGCATTACATTTGAAAGCATTACATTTGTGTCTGTTTTTGTCCCTCCCCACTGTCGCTTGACAACTTATGTAAGTATGCTAACGACCTCGTAAGCTAGCGGTTCGACAAAAGACATCCGATCGAATAAGTTCGAGGCTTACGAAGAATAAGTCCTAGGGTAGATTTTTTCGAATAAAAGCCGGTGCTCCAGCTTGGCCGTAATCAAATGACTGAAACAGGTAAAAAAGATACAAGATATTTATTTCAGCTTCAAAATCTTTTAAATACAATAATCCTTCGACTAACGCGAGTGTTACCTTCTAAAACCCCGCGCAATAGGTGAAATTCCGCGAAGTAGAAACAGCACTGTACTGTATTTATTATTATTATTATTATTATTATTATTATTATTATTATTATTAAAATTATTATTATTATTATTATTATGAATATTATGATTTGTATATATTTATTTTATAATAAATGCAAAACAACACCACAGAGGAATCGATGTAAGCTTAAGCAATAAACCGTGATAAATGAACCGCGATAGGTGAACCGCGATATTGCGAGGGATTACTGTATGCAGAAACATACTGTGTGTGTGTTTCTTTGTGCCTGCGTGCTCATGTATGCGTATGTCATCTGCTTCTAGATGGTTATTTTTATGCATTATTTTTTTATCATTAAATTGCGGCCATGAAAAATTTTTGTCGAACGAATCGATCCGAGAAGTTATTATTTTTAGTAAAGCTTGGTACTTATTCTATCGGTTTTCTTTTGCCGAATTGCTAGGTTTCGCTAAGTTCTGGGTTCAAATGGCAACAAGGATTAAGCCACGCACTTTTCACAATATAAATACGCGGAAGAACTACCGCATAGCAATATAATGATGCTGCCATCTCCCTAGCTTTTAAAATTTCTAAGTACAATACCAGCAATTTTAGGGAGGGATATGTTGATTACAACTGTCCCAGTTTTCAGGTGGTACTTTTTTTATCGACTTCAAAAGAGTAAAAATCAAAGTTGACCTCGTTGGGATTTGAACCCAGAACTTAACGAGTCGGAAGAAATTCTGCATGACATTTTATCGATGTTCTTAACGATCTCTCCAGCTCGCCGACATTTTTAATCTTTGGCACACGGCTAGCAATATTAGGAAATGGTTGAGTCGAACACATCGACCCAGCACACTCCGTCTGTTTGCACGTTCTGAGTTCAAATTCCGCTGGAGTTGATTTTGCCTTTCATCCTTTCGGGGTCGATGAATTAAGTACCAGTGAAACGCTGGGGGTCGATGTAATCGATCAGTTCTTTCCCCCAAATTTCAAGCCTTGTGCCTTTAGTTAGAAGGATCATTTAATTTATCGTTCTCGAAAGGATGAAAGGCGAAGTCAACCTCGGCGCAATTTGAACTCAGAACGTAAAGACTCGGAAGAAATACCATTAAGCATTTTGACCAACGCCTCACTGCCTTAAATCATTACTTCCGGTAATAAGGCATTTTTATTTTATTGGATCGTCTGTTTATTTGTTTCAATCTATCTTTCAGTAACGTCATTACAGAGTAATATCTAGCTTCCTGGTTAAGCCATAATTCTCCCTTTCCTGTTGTCTGTTTATTCAACTGCGTGGCTATTAGTCTATATTATTTTTTATATACAGGTGATGTTTCCTGAGCATGAGGCATCTAAGTGTGTATATCTGGAATTGCATGTGTATACACATGTATAATTCTCTGTGTATTAAACATTATGTGTATTAACTGTTATGTTTGAATATTATGCTTGAAAGGGTAACGAACAGGAACATGTCGATATTTGTGCATAAAAAGGCGGCGAGCTGGCAGAAACGTTAGCACCCGGGCAAAATGCTTACCGGTAATTCGTCTGTCTTTACGTTCTAAGTTCAAATTCCGCCGAGGTCGACTTTGCCTTTCATCCTTTCGGGGTCGATTAAATAAGTACCAGTTACGCATTGGGGTCGATATAATCGACTTAATCCGTTTGTCTGTCCTTGTTTGTCCCCTCTATGTTTAGCCCCTTGTGGGCAGTAAAGAAATAAGAAACGTTAACACGCCGGGCGAAATACTTTGCGGTATTTCGTCTGTCTTTACGTTCTGAATTCAAATTACGCCGCATCCTTTCGGGGTCGATTAAATAAGTACCAGTTACGCATTGGAGTCGATCTAATCGACTGGCTCTCGCCCCGAAAATTTCGGGCCTTCTGCCTAGAGTAGAAAAGGACATTTTTGCATAAATATAAGTTTATGCACACACACTTACATACACATATACGCACACACATAGACACAAACACATACACATCAATATGACAAAAGGCATAGATATGTGGCCATATATATATATACTACATATATATATGGCAAAAAGAAAATGGAGGGAATACAAAACTGACATACATCAGCTGGTAGACAGTCTATTATGTCTATTTATTCCAAAAAAAGGGAATATTATAAGAATACATATACATATGAATCTTGGAAGGCAACATTTGAAGTCTATGACTTATTTCTCTTTCCTATACCTAATCCAATTTACTAAATTTTACTCCTCTCGCACTCTAAGTCTTGCTCCCATTCTTCTTATGCTCTCTTCAAAAAGAAAAATATGCTGTACCTATTAGTAAATGACTCTTGTATGTATTGGCTCTCCTAACCATTTAGACCCTTTGATGAAGCCTAGAGGTACTCTCAACATCCAAATTCAATCTACCCATCCCTACAGAACACTGAAGAGATGGAGCTAGCATGGAGGACATCGTGGCTTCTTGGCAGAAACGGCCGTAAGGAACTGATCTTTTAATCTTTTACTCTTTTATATGTTACTAGTACATATTTGTGTAGCACACAGTCTTTGCATGTGTATGTATACTTATAATACTCCCTTTTGTTTTGGAATAAATAGACATAATAGAATGTCTCTCAGGTGATGTATGTCCGTTTTGTATCCCCTCCATTTTTCTTTTCGCCATATAAATTAAGTGTAAACAACAGTTTACCCTCGCCCATATATGACACTCGATTGCGAAATTGCCACGCAATTAGCAACACTTGGGTATTAATAATTGGGCACACTACCAACAGTATATTGGATAGGTACTATCCCTTAGTTGGTTGGCTTCCCAATCTCAAACGGAAATATATATATATATATATATAGTTGAAATTTACAGAAAACGAAAGACAAAGACAGGTTTATAAACAACAAGTAGGTGTACTTAGCATATGTACTGAGACTCATAGAGCCATTTTCCCGGTTTCTGCGGTATATATATTCCTCCTGGACGAGACGCTGGTCCGTCGCAGAGTTACTAATTTTTTTCACTTGAGTAGACTAGAGCAACGTGAAATGTTGTGTTTTGCTCAAGAACACAACGCTTCGCCCAGCCCAGGAATCGAAACCACAATCTTACGATCATGAGTCCAACAGTCTAACCACTAAGCCTCACGCCTCCTCATATTTAGCTGATAATTTAATCTTCTTGCTCCTCTGGAAAAGATAAAATAAAAGTGATTGTGTGATGGTCGACCAAGGCGGGAAACGAACTAGGAACATAAGGATACATACAATCAATGTCGGAAGTTATTTTTCCCGCTGCTCCGGCATTATTGACACGCAGTACAGCAGAGTGTCAAAATTAAACATAGACGTAGTAAAGAATGTTATTGTGTGTGACCAGAAAACAAATATGGAAGACAGCTCGGTCACCTGAGAAATAGGTGAGTGACTGAATGTCATGTGTGTTTATCCTGGCGTCTATCAATGACCGTGTGACTACGATAAATACGCACATCTATGGGTATGTGTGGATGTGTATGTGTACGTTAGTGTGTGTGTATGTGTTTATGTGTGCTCACGTGTAAGTGGATGATGTCTTCTTTATCCGACTAATTAATTTTCATACGCAAACAAAATTAATGCAAGGAGAGATGGTTAGCTAGGTAAATAGATGCGTAGACCTAAATATACATAACAAGTGTGTGTGTGTGTGTGTGTATGTGTGTGTGTGTGTGTGTGTGTGTGTGTGTGAGTGTGTGTGTGTGTGTGTGTATCGATATAGGCTGGTTGTTGCTTGGTTGGCAGAGAGATAAGCATTTAAATAGGCTGATGGAAAGAGAGATAGGAAGGATATATCGATATACAGATATACAGAAAAAGTATATTCCTGCACACACACACACACACACACACACATATATATATATATATATATATATATATATATATATATATATATACATGTGTGTGAGTGTGTGTGTGTCTACACACACACACACACACACATATATATATATATACATTGAAAGCCTACTAAGTTGGTAGTTAGGTGGACAGATAAACACACATAGCTAGATAGATAGCTAGCTAGATAGATAGATACATACATACATACATTCATACATACATACATACATGCATACATACATACGTATGTACGTACATAAGTATATAAATATAGACACATCCGCACACACCCCATACGCGTACATAGCGACATCTATACATAGATAAAAGGATTGTGTATCAGATAGGTTAGACTAAACAGAAATTTAAGGTGTTTTTATTATTTAACTGTCACGGGATACGACTGCATTCCAGGAACCGTTTCTATATTAATCATCTCCTCAACCTTGTTATTGTCATTGTAAATGGTGTTCCTTCCTCCTCTCCTTCCCTCCTTCCTCTCTCCCCCCTGTTACTGTTAATAACATAAACAACAACTACATTAAGAATAATATAAGCGTAGATTGTTGGAGGAGACCAGTAGAAGGACAGGTTATAAAAATAATTGGACAGGGTACGTGACACCCCGTCGGTTACGACGTCGAGGGTTCCAGTTGATCCGATCAACGGAACAGCCTGCTCGTGAAATTAACGTGCAAGTGGCTGAGCACTCCACAGACACGTGTATCCTCAATGTAGCACTTAAAGAAATGCCTTGTTGCTAAAACCTCGTCATCCTCCCTAATAGCAAAGAATCCGTTATAATAATGATAATAATGAAAATCTTTTCAGGCACAAGGACTGAAATTTTTGGGGAGGAGATTAGTCGATTATATCGACCCTAGTGCTTCACTGGTATTTAATTCGTCGACCGCGAAAGGATGAAAGGCAAAAATCGACCTCGGTGGAATTTGAACTTAGAACGTAGCGATGGGCGAAATACTGCTAAGCATTTCGCCTGGCGTGCTAACGATTGTTCCAACTCACCGCCTTAATATTCCTTTCTACGGGCAGCACAAGGCCTAAAATTTGGGAGAAGGGATTAAATCGATTACATCCCCCTCCCCCACAGTACGTAACTGGTACTTAATTTATCGACCCTGAAAAGATGAAAGGCAAAGTCGACCTCGGCGGAATTTGAACTCAGAACGTAGCGACAGACGAAATACCGCTAAGCATTTCGCCAGGCGTGCTAACTTCTCTGCCAGCTCGCCGCCTTCATAATAATAATAATAATCCGTTCTACTAGAACCATAAGGTTTCAAATTTGTGGGGAGGGTACTAGTTGATGACATTAATTTATCAACCCCGAAAGGACGAAATGCAAAGTCGACCTCGGCGGAATTTGAACTCAGAATGTGAAGACGGACGAAATAACACTAAGCATTTCGCTCGGCGTGCTAACGATTCTGCCAGCTCGCTGCCTTAATAATAATAATAATAATAATAATAATAATAATAATAATAATAATAATAATAATAATTGCTGCAAGGGCTCATACGGCTGTAAAGATCAATTATTGATCAATAAAGCCATAACTGAAGACAGCCGCAGAAAGAAGAAAGGCCTCAGTATGGCCTGGGTGGACTACCAAAAGGCTTTCGACAGTGTTCCCCACACGTGGATTCTGGAAACACTAGCCATAAACAAGGTGGCACCAATTATCATAAAACACATAGAGCACTCAATGAACAAATGGCAGACAGTGCTACAGCTCCAAACAAAAGAGGGACTTGTGAAAACGAAAGCCATCCCCATTAGAAGAGGAATATTCCAGGGAGACACGCTCTCTCCACTCCTGTTCTGCCTAGCACTCACACCTTTAACAGTATTGCTAAATAGAACTGGATGCGGTTACAAATGCTATGGAAAAACAGTCAGCCACCTTCTATATATGGATGACCTAAAATTATATGCAAAAAACGACAAAGAGCTAGAAACACTACTACAGACAGTACACGGCTTTACCAAGGAAATAGAAATGAAATTCGGATTAGAAAAATGTGCCAAAGCAACCCTGAAAAGAGGAAAATTAGTTAAAAGTAGCAATATAACACTAGATAAAGCCAATGAAATAAGAGAACTAGACGAACGCCAACCATATAAGTATTTAGGAGTCAATGAACTAGATAGGATACAACATACACAAATGAAAGAAAAAATAAAGAAAGAGTACTATAGACGAGTTAGATCAATACTAAAAACAGAGCTCAATGCTAAAAACAAGATAATGGGTATCAACACTTTAGCTGTCCTAGTTATAAGCTACAGCTACAACATCCTTAACTGGACACTAAACGAACTATGTAAAATAGACAGGAAAACAAGAAAAATAATGACAGGATATAGGATGCACCACCCAAAATCTGACATAGAAAGGCTATATATACAACGCACAGAAGGTGGCAGGGGTCTTATACAGCTAGAAAACTATTATAAAATAACCACCATAGGACTGCAAAAATACCTACTCCAGAAGCAAGGGAAACTAATACAAATAGCCACAAAACACGAGCAAAACAAAAAACTGTTTTCAGTATTTAAGGAAGCTGACAAATACAAACAAGAAATCAATCTACCTAACAAATACGAAGAAGAAGAAGAAGAAACAACAAAAGCTATAAAACAAATGAAATCCAAACTAAAACTAGAACAGCAACGGACCATGATAAAACGATGGCAAGAAAAGCCCCTACATGGTAAATACTGGGCTAAACTAAATGCGAAAGAAATAGACAGAGAAAATCCCAGCAATGGCTGAGAAGCTCAGGACTCAAAGCAGAGACTGAAGGATTTTTAATTGCTGCACAAGACCAAAGCCTCCCCACCAGAAATTACCAAAAACACATAATGAAAAGAAATATAAGTAACTGTAGAATATGTGGAGATCGACAAGAAACAATAAATCATATTATCTCTGGCTGCCCAGTCCTGGCTAAGAAGGAATATATTCACAGACACGACAGAGCTGGGACCTATATACACTGGAAGCTATGCCAACATTATGGAATAGCAACAGAAAAAAGATGGTATAAACACACGCCAGAAAAGGTCACAGAAAACGAGAAAGCAACCATACTCTGGGATATGCCAATACACACAGATAGAGAAATTAAGGCAAATAGACCAGATATAGTTATCAAAGATCATGAAGGAAAAAAATGCCTTCTAATTGATGTTTCAATACCAGCAGATGACAACGTTTCTCTAAAAGAAATGGAAAAACTTTCAAAATACAAAGACCTGGAAATAGAGATAACTCGAATGTGGAATCTAAAAACAGAAACAATTCCTATCATAGTAGGTGCCTTAGGTATAATAAAAAAATATTCAAACAAATACATAACAAAAACACCAGGACTTACAAATATATATAACATACAGAAAATTGCACTACTGGGTACTGCACACATTCTACGCAAAACACTTTCAATACAGTAAACATAAGAGCACCACAGCAAACCACAGCACATACCCAAGGCGCACAGAGCTGCGCTCGGTAGTGAAGTGAAAGCACGTTATAAAAATAAAACTACTGAATAATAATAATAATAATAATAATAATAATAATAATAATAATAATAATAATAATAATATTAATAATAATAATAATAAGAAGAAAGTATTATTCTCATTATTATTATTATTATTATTATTATTATTATTATTATTATTATTATTATTATTATTCAGTAGTTTTATTTTTATAACGTGCTTTCACTTCACTACCGAGCGCAGCTCTGTGCGCCTTGGGTATGTGCTGTGGTTTGCTGTGGTGCTCTTATGTTTACTGTATTGAAAGTGTTTTGCGTAGAATGTGTGCAGTACCCAGTAGTGCAATTTTCTGTATGTTATATATATTTGTAAGTCCTGGTGTTTTTGTTATGTATTTGTCTGAATATTTTTTTATTATACCTAAGGCACCTACTATGATAGGAATTGTTTCTGTTTTTAGATTCCACATTCGAGTTATCTCTATTTCCAGGTCTTTGTATTTTGAAAGTTTTTCCATTTCTTTTAGAGAAACGTTGTCATCTGCTGGTATTGAAACATCAATTAGAAGGCATTTTTTTCCTTCATGATCTTTGACAACTATATCTGGTCTATTTGCCTTAATTTCTCTATCTGTGTGTATTGGCATATCCCAGAGTATGGTTGCTTTCTCGTTTTCTGTGACCTTTTCTGGCGTGTGTTTATACCATCTTTTTTCTGTTGCTATTCCATAATGTTGGCATAGCTTCCAGTGTATATAGGTCCCAGCTCTGTCGTGTCTGTGAATATATTCCTTCTTAGCCAGGACTGGGCAGCCAGAGATAATATGATTTATTGTTTCTTGTCGATCTCCACATATTCTACAGTTACTTGTTATATTTCTTTTCATTATGTGTTTTTGGTAATTTCTGGTGGGGAGGCTTTGGTCTTGTGCAGCAATTAAAAATCCTTCAGTCTCTGCTTTGAGTCCTGAGCTTCTCAGCCATTGCTGGGATTTTTCTCTGTCTATTTCTTTCGCATTTAGTTTAGCCCAGTATTTACCATGTAGGGGCTTTTCTTGCCATCGTTTTATCATGGTCCGTTGCTGTTCTAGTTTTAGTTTGGATTTCATTTGTTTTATAGCTTTTGTTGTTTCTTCTTCTTCTTCTTCTTCGTATTTGTTAGGTAGATTGATTTCTTGTTTGTATTTGTCAGCTTCCTTAAATACTGAAAACAGTTTTTTGTTTTGCTCGTGTTTTGTGGCTATTTGTATTAGTTTCCCTTGCTTCTGGAGTAGGTATTTTTGCAGTCCTATGGTGGTTATTTTATAATAGTTTTCTAGCTGTATAAGACCCCTGCCACCTTCTGTGCGTTGTATATATAGCCTTTCTATGTCAGATTTTGGGTGGTGCATCCTATATCCTGTCATTATTTTTCTTGTTTTCCTGTCTATTTGAGATAGTTCGTTTAGTGTCCAGTTAAGGATATTGTAGCTGTAGCTTATAACTGGGACAGCTAAAGTGTTGATACCCATTATCTTGTTTTTAGCATTGAGCTCTGTTTTTAGTAGTGATCTAACTCGTCTATAGTACTCTTTCTTTATTTTTTCTTTCATTTGTGTATGTTGTATCCTATCTAGTTCATTGACTCCTAAATACTTATATGGTTGGCTTTCGTCTAGTTCTCTTATTTCATTGGCTTTATCTAGTGTTATATTGCTACTTTTAACTAATTTTCCTCTTTTCAGGGTTGCTTTGGCACATTTTTCTAATCCGAATTTCATTTCTATTTCCTTGGTAAAGCCGTGTACTGTCTGTAGTAGTGTTTCTAGCTCTTTGTCGTTTTTTGCATATAATTTTAGGTCATCCATATATAGAAGGTGGCTGACTGTTTTTCCATAGCATTTGTAACCGCATCCAGTTCTATTTAGCAATTCTGTTAAAGGTGTGAGTGCCAGGCAGAACAGGAGTGGAGAGAGCGTGTCTCCCTGGAATATTCCTCTTCTAATGGGGATGGCTTTCGTTTTCACAAGTCCCTCTTTTGTTTGGAGCTGTAGCACTGTCTGCCATTTGTTCATTGAGTGCTCTATGTATTTTATGATAATTGGTGCCACCTTGTTTATGGCTAGTGTTTCCAGAATCCACGTGTGGGGAACACTGTCGAAAGCATTTTGGTAGTCCACCCAGGCCATACTGAGGCCTTTCTTCTTTCTGCGGCTGTCTTCAGTTATGGCTTTATTGATCAATAATTGATCTTTACAGCCGTATGAGCCCTTGCAGCATCCCTTCTGCTCTTCTGGAAACAGGTTGTTATTTTCCAGGTGTTTACTCACTCTCTGCGATATTATTGCAGTAAAGGCTTTGTAGATCGTAGGGAGACAGGTTATAGGTCTATAGTTTTGTGGTTTCTCCGTTTCCGTGGATTTGGGGATTAAGATGGTTTTCCCTTTTGTGAGCCATTCAGGCATTGTTTCTGGATCTGCTATTATGTTGTTAAAGTTTTCTGCCAGCTTTTTATGCATTGCTGGCAGGTGTTTTAACCAGAAATTGGGGATCTTGTCGTGTCCAGGTGCTTTCCAGTTGCTTAGTCTTTGCAGTGTCTGGGTGACCTCTTCAGTTGTTATAGGGGCCCAGAGTTGCTCAGGTGCTAAGTTCGTTGTTTTAATGGTCCTTTTTTGGGGTTGTTGCTTCACCGACCATATTTGTTTCCAGAATTTCTCTAGTTCTTCTGCTGTTGGTGCTGAAGTAATGTCTATTTTATTTTTACCCAGTTCTTGGTAGAGTTTTTTGGGGTTGGATTTGAACTGTTTGTTTTGTTCAAAGAAACGTTGGCGTTTCTCATACCGGCGGATCCTCTGTGCTTTGGCAAGGATGTCTTGCTTTAGTTTTTCTTTTGCCTCAGGTAAGTCTTTTTCTGTAATGCTGTATTTGTACAGTATTTTTGTTTTCTTCTTGTTACTTAGTAGTGTTGATTGTTTATTATTATTATTATTATTATTATTATTATTATTTAAATGAAAGCAGACGAACGAACAATGGTTTTACTACTTCTCATCTAAGGAGCCAACAATTATGAGACGAATAAGCATGAAGAAGACTGAAGCGCGATAGAATAATGAGGGGAATTAATATGTGATATAAGAAGACTACTGCGGGAAATAAAAGAACAAGCTAAATATAAACCACGACATTTTATGACAAGATTTCATCCTAAGACATTAGCAAGATAAGATCGTACGTGACTAATATCTAACACTACTGAACAACAAGGAAGAAGATGAAGAGAAAGAACCAACGGTAGGAAGCCATTGACCTAAAGAGTGTTGCCAGACTGGGCTATAAAGTAATGGTTTGTGATACTTTATAGAAGTGAATGGTACTGTTTATTTACTTTCTATGAGCGCCATGTACTTTTAAAAATTAAGTTTTTAGACTAAACGTTTTAGAATTTGTGTTGACACTTATAAGTTGTGTGGTTAAAAATCCCTGCTTTGCAACTACACCGTTTTGGGTTCGGTCTCACCACACGATATCATAACTCAGTGTCCTCTACTATAATCCCATACCGAGAGAGGCTTTAGAAGTGAATTGAATTTGAATTCAGGACGTAAAGACGGGCGAAAGGCCGCCAAGGATTTTGCCCAGCGTTCTAACGATTCTGCCAGCTCGCCACCTTAATAATAATAATACTACTACTACTACTAATAATAATAATAATAATAATAATAATAATGATAATAATAATAATAATAATGATGATAATAATAATAATAATGATAATGATAATAATAATAATAATAATCATAATAATGGTTTCAATAATTTCAAATATTGGCACAAGGCCAGCAATTTCGGGGGAGGAATTTAGTAGAGTACATTGAATCCCAATGCTCAGCTGTTACTTATTTTACCGACCCCAAAAGAACGTGATGGCAAAGTCCACATCGGCAAAATTTGAACTTATGATAATTTTAGTTGCTGTAGGCACAAGTCTTGAAATTATGGGGGAAGGGCTAGGCGATGACATCGACCGCCAGTGCTTGACTGATACTTAATTTATCGATCCCGAGAGAGTAAAAGACAGTCAATCTTGACCTAATTTGAACTCAGAAAGTAAGGACGGACAAAATGCCGCTAAGCATTTTGTCCGGCATGCTAAGGATTCTGCCTGCTAATCATATTTCTTTAGCTTTCAGTGGAGTGGTCCAATCTTAGCTATGAGTGTATGTTAGACATTCCATCAAACGCCAGATTCACTTTTTAATAAACATGCATAAGGCGGCGAGCTGGCAGAAGAGTTAGCACGCGGCGCTAAATGCTTAGCGGCATTTTGTCCGTCTTTACGTTCTGAGTTCAAATTCCACCGAGGTTGGCTTTGCCCTTCATTCTTTCGGGGTCGATGAAATAAGTTCCAGTTGAGCACTCACGGAAATTGCTGGTCTTATCCCAAAATTTGATATCAATATACAGGTATACCTCAACCTACGTCGTTTCGAGTTACGTCTTTTTCAACAAAATGCTTTCTTTTTTCTGAAAGGAATTAATAGGAAAAATAAACCCCATCTTCATTCAGTCAATTTATTCAACTTCGTCGCCGATCTCAGCGAACATATTTAAAAGCATAAAATCTTTTTTAAGAACATACCTAGAAAATCAAATGAAATACGTGTGAAAATATCTGCAAGCCATTTATTAAAACCCCAAAATGGGGTAAGAATTTTTCTTTTTAAATGTCTATTCGTGTTACGTCGTTTTCCGAGTTAAGTCGCATTCTTGGAACCAATTACGAACGTAAGTTTAGGCATGCCTTATTTTCTCCTGTAAGTGTTACATCTATGTTATCCTTCAAACGTTCAATTTATTGAGATGACAGAGAAATACAGTTCCGGCAGAGTAAATATTTGTATGACAGGTGGAATCTTCTCTTTGACGTTTCCAATATCATAACAACTTTCTCTTTTAGAATCGTCACATTTGTTTTTATCTTAGTATCAAGCTGATTTTTATTTCACCTTTGATAACTTCCCAGCATTCTCTTCTAATCAATATTCTGAAGATGAGAAGAAATTGCTATTAATGTTAAAGAGATAATCTTTGCTGTCTCTTATATAATTTAATTTATAATGTCTTGAGAATTCGGTTGAATCTACTTATCAGGTATATTTCCTACCACGTTGCATTGTCAATTGACATTGCTAAATAAATGCTTTACTATTTGTAATCCGTTCTCAGTTGGTCTGCTGATAATGTTTGTATATTTTTTAACTGAATATTGCAACCTACTTGCTCAAGATGTCTATCTGTGAATGTATTCTGAACTGGTAAATATTGAACCATTTAAATCAATCTATTTGATCGATTGCTACTTGGCACTATAAACTGGGAATTAAAGACCTGATCATTTGTTTCATAGCATTTTCATACCTTATATTTTACTTTTTATTTTTTACCTATTTCAATCATTCGACTGCAGCCATGCTAGAGCACCGACTTGACGGGTTTCAAGTCTGGTATTTATTCTATCTGTCTCTTTTACTGAACCGTGCTAATTGCGGAAACGTATGCAAAACAACGTAGGTTATCAAACGGTGATGGGCAGCGACAAACACAGACACGAAGGCACGCATAGACACACACACACACACACACACACACACACACACACACACACACACACACACACACACACACACAGACCTTCCCACACTCACATATACACGTACACACCTTCACACATCTTCACACACAGACATGCACATTCACATATACGACGGGTTTCTACAGTTTCCGTCTACCACATTCACTAACAAGGCATTGGTCGGTCTGGAGTTATAGATATAGCAGAAGACACTTGCCCAAGCTGCCGTACAGTGGGGTTGAACCCGAAACCATGTGGTTCCAAAGCAAACTTCTTAACAACAACTTATATCGACCTATTTGCTCGATTTGCTCGATCTGCTAGTAAACGTTGTAAACTATAAATTTAAAATCTAATCATTTGTTTATTAATATTTTCATATAGACAAGGCGGTGAACTGGCAGAAACGTTAGCATGCCGGGCGAAATGTTTGGTATTTCGTCTGCCGTTACGTTCTGAGTTCAAATTCCGTTGAGGTCGACTTTGCCTTCCATCCTTTCCTGGTCGATAAATTAAGTACCAGTTACGCACTGGGATCGATATAATCGACTTAATCCGTTTGTCTGTCCTTGTTTGTCCCCCTTGTGGGCAGTAAAGAAATAGGTATTTCGTCTGCCGTTACGTTCTGAGTTCAAATTCCGCCGAGGTCGACTTTACCTTTCATCGTTTCGGAGTCGATAAATTATGAACCAGTTGCGTACTGGGGTCTATCTAATCTACTGGCTCCCTTCGCCAAAATTTCGGGCCTTGTGCCTAGAGTAGAAAAGAATTTCTTAATCTGCTAGAAATAGCAACCAATAATTTCTCAACTCGTGTTCTACTGCCTTAAAAACGGAAGAATTCATGCTTAAAGGTGAGATGTTTACGGTGAAAATATCTTTAGTCATAGGACGGCTGGATCACGATTTGACCAGAGGGTAAACATCAACAACGACGACGACGACTACGATGACGACAGCAACCACATTGATGACGACGCTGACAGCAACAACAACCATTCAATTTCTTGTCGAGACAAAACATTCAGCTTTTTAGAACCAACGACACCAGGAATTTTAAACACGAGTCTCAATGGAAAGTCGAAACCGTTTTGCGGTTGTTAGCCACCTGCAATCTTGAAAGTTTTGTTGAATGATATTTTCCAGCGGCAAACAAAATATATTTTCTTAAATTTCAATGTTTCCATAATTAATTAATTCATGAAACTAAAATTAATTATCTTACACCTGTCATAATTATGCGTTTTTTTAACACTTAAGTTTGAAACGGTTTTAAAAATGTCAACAAATTTTAACATCCAAAGCACTTTCTGTTTATCTAAGTAATTAGCCTTATTTATCATAAAAGCTCATATTCTATAAATTGCTGTGGTTAATGAGAACATCTATCTTTATCTTAGACAAGAATATAATTAACTTCAAAACACTGTAATTAACAATCAACACTCCCGATTTGGACAAAACGTCACAGAACTTTTAAAATAACAGCTGCTCGAATTAAATAACTACAATAGTGCGAATTTCATTCAACGAATATGACACAAAATTCTCTACACATCTAAAGATACATTAATTATTGTAGTGTTAACAGAAGAGGAGATTGGCGATTAATAGAAGTTGGAATTAACTTCAAGGATTTATATCACGAATTTGTACGTTCTACGTTCAAAACTTATCCATATCAAATTCGTCTTTTATTCTTCTGGGATCAACAAAATAGATAGCAGTTCAGAATTTCTAATTTTTCCTTGAACACTAGGAGTCAAAAGGAAAGTCCCCCGGTTTCCAGGGCATATGAGGGAACGAGGCTGAAATCAGGACATTTTTGATCTATTGTAAGGTTCAAAGAGAGCAGTTTGAATGGTGGTGGGTAGGGGTGCCAAGTTCATTCTAGCGACCCTAATACTCGGCCGGTACTTTATCTTATGGATCTCGAAATGATGAAAAGCAAAGTCTACCTCGACGGTATTTGAACTTAAAACGTAAAGATGGACGAAATGCCGCTAAGCATTTTCCCGGCGTGCTAACGATTCCGCCAGATCACCGCCTTTGTAATAATAATAATAATAATAATAATAATAATAATAATAATAATAATAATATGGCGAGCTGGCAGAGAAGTTTGCACGCTGGGCGAAATGCTTAGCGGTATTTCGTCTGTCTTTACGTTCTGAGTTCAAATTCCGCCGACGTCTACTTTGCCTTTCATCCTTTCGGGGTCGATCAATTAAGTACCAGTTGTGTATTGGGGTCGATCTAACCGACTGCCCCCGCCTCCAACAAAATTTCGGACGTTTTGCCTAGAGTAGAAAAACAAATAATAATAATAATAATATTCTTTACTGCTTTATTCATAAGGCCCGAAATTTTGGGGGAGGAGGCTAGTCGATTAGATCGACCCCAGTACGCAACTGGGCCTTAATTTATCGACCCCCGAAAGGATGAAAGGCAAAGTGGACCTCGACGGAATTTGAACTCAGAACGTAAAGACGGACGAAATACCTCGAAGCATTTCGCCCAGCGTATTGACGATTCTGCATATATCCCAGAAAACAGAGAAATCTATATAAATATAAGCCCGCATACTTTTGTATAACGGTGTACCTGAACACGCACACCTGCGCAAACATACATACATGCATATATATATATATATATATATATAAATATACAGACATGCACTCAATCACACACTCACACACACACACACACACACACACACACACACACACACACACATACGCACAAATATGCGCTCATGCACACACATAGGTATGGCTTGCTTACGTCACACCAAACTGACCAATCAATTGAAGATTTAGCGTGACGTAATTAGTATTCCCAGGTCAACCTCTCTGTTATCAAATTGAAAAATCAACATTCACACAAGCTGTTGCTTGTTTTCACTGCAAACAGGTCCGACTCGTTTTACTACTACTACTACTACTGCTGCTGCTTCTGCTGCTGTTACTACTACTACTACTACTACTACTATTACTACTACTACTACTACTACTACTACTACTACTACTACTACTACTACTACTATTACTACTACTACTACTACTACTACTACTACTATCACCATGACGACCACTTCCGTCACCAGCACCTGCACAACTACACTATCACCGCCTTCTTACTACTACTACCACCACCACCACCACCAACACTACTACTACTACTACTACTACTACTACTACTACTACTACTACTACTACTACTATTGCTGCTGCTGCTACTGCTGCAGTTGGTTGCTGCCATTATAATTGTTGTTCTTACTAGTGGACCTAGTTAGAAGTTCTTGTGATAGTTGTTGTTGTTGCTGTTGTTGTTGTTGTCAGAAGCAAGAACAACAAAAACGAAGGCAGCAACAACAGCTGCAGCAGCAACAGCAGCGCCGATAAGGGCAGGGGCACCAGAAGCAACACAAAGAGCTTTATCAGTAATTGTAATTAAAAACAGCCACACAAAAGCTTAATTGTAGGAATAACAATAAAACAGCTCAGATAATAAGGGTTTCAACGTTTGACACAAGGTCAGGAATTACGGTGAGGGGCTTAGTTGATTACATCGACCCAGAAGTCAACTGGTTCTTATTTTATCAACTCCAAAAGGATGAAAGGAAAAGTCGACCGCGGCGGAATTCGAACACGAAACGTTGTGACAGACCAAATGGCGCTAAGCATTTTGACCAGCATACTCTTTTACTTGTTTCAGTCATTTGACTGCGGCCATGCTGGAGCACTGCATTTAGTCGAGCAAATCGACCCCAGGACTTATTCTTTGGAAGCCTAGTACTTATTCCATCTGGTATTTTTGCCGAACCGCTATGTTTCGGGGACGTAAACGCACCAGCATCAGTTGTCAAGCGATGTTGGGGGGACAAACACAGACACACAAACATATACACACACATACATATATATATAAATATACATATATACGACGGGCTTCTTTCAGTTTCCGTCTACCAAATCCACTCACAAGGCTTTGGTCGGTCCGAGGCTATAGTAGAAGACACTTGCCCAAGGTGCCACGCAGTTGGGACTGAACCCGGAACCATGTGGTTGGTGAGCAAGCTACTTACCACACAGCCACTCTTACGTTAATGATTCTGCCAGCTTACAACCTAAATAATGGTTTCAAATTTTGGCACAAGGCCAGCAATTTTGAGGGACGGTGTAAGTCGATTACATCGACCCCAATGCGTAACTGGTACTTATTTAATCGACGCTGAAAGGATGAAGGGCAAAGTCGACCTCTGTGGAATTTGAACACGAAACGTAGTGACGGACGAAATCGCACCAAGCATTTTCACCGGCATGCTAACGATTCTGCCAGCTTGCAGGCTTAATGATAATAATAATAATGGTTTCGAGTTTTGCCACAAGACCAGCAAGTTTCGATGAGGGGTTAAGTCGATTACATTAATCCCAATGCTCATCTGGTACTTATTTTATCGACTCCGAAAGAATGAAAAGGTAGAGCCGGCCTCGGCGAAATTCGAACTCAGTAGGGAAAGACGGACGAAATACCGCTAAGCATTGTGCCCAGCGTGCTAACGATTCTGCCAGATCACAGTCATTGAATAATAATAATAATAATAATGATAATAATAATAATAATAATAATAATAATAATAATAATAATAATAATAATTGAAAATATATAATTGAAATATATAATTGAAATAATGATAAATGAAAAAATGTGGCACCTCAAGGCGACTACCATACCAGTGATTGTAGGATCTCTAGGAATGATAAAAAAAAAATAAAGGTACTGAAACCTATTTGAAAATGATACCAGGCTTACCATCCCTAAAGGAAGTGATAAATCGTGTTAATTGGAACGGCTCATGTACTGAGAAGAGCATTATCGCTGTGAAAACAACATCTATTCATGAATTTATTTATTTATTTATTTATTTTTTAATACATATTTTACCTTTGAATTTGCGTGTGTAAACTGGGAATGCATACAATGAGTTTCTCTGCCCTAGGTGTACGGAAAACACTCGGCGAGAAATGGAAGAAAATTTGAAGAAAGAAGAAAAAAACAACATAATGATAATAATAATAATCTTTGGTGATTTGTTATTGTCTGCTTTCAAGTAAAGAATAACCGGTAATTAAGAACTATCCGAGAGTCTTTCATAATAATAATAATAATAATAATAATAAACGTATCTGTCAAGACCTACCAAAAACTGAGCAAATATAAAGATCTTGAAATAGAAATTAGCAAAATGTGGAATCTGAAGACGAAAACAATACCTATTGTCATAGGTGCCCTGGGAATGACAGCGAAACGGGCTGATTACTACCTAGATCAGATTCCAGGAAACCCCAAAATGGCTGAAGTTCAAAAGATAGTGCTCATGGGAACTGCCCATATCCTACGTAAAGTACTGTCTATGTGATCTCAAATTTTAAAGCAAACACATAATTTTCTTATGGTTTCTTAAACATTCACTTGAACAAAACTGTACAAATCCAAATATATGGTACCCTAGGCATAACACCTACATGAACTTCTAACTTGTTGTCTCTTGAGGTCTCTAGGTGAGACTTGGATCCAACTTGTACAAATGCAAAACAAAAGTCAAACATAAAATAATAATAATAATACCAATACCAATATGAAGTAACAGAGAACTGGTATGAACATGTACCAAGTAAAGTTATGCAGGAGAATGGAAAAGTAACGATACTCTAGGACTATGATTTTCCAACGGATCGTCTAATATACTGTCAGATCATTGATGTAGCCATACCAAATGACATGAATGTTGTGGGTAAAGAGGTTGAAAAAAATCACAAGTACTTCGAATCGACTGGCACTCTCCCCTAAAATTTCGGGCCTTGTGTCTAGAGTACAAAAAAGAATCATTATCTCACCGGACAAAGTTCTTAGCTTTTCTTCTGGTTCATTACGTTCTGAGTGCGTATTACGTCGAGGTCAACTTTACCTGTCATCCTTTTAGGGCCGATAAAATAAAATAAAATAAAATAAGTACCAGTCAATTACTGTGGTTGATGGAAATGAATAACTCCCTCCCGTCAAAATTACTGGTGTTGTGCCAATATTTGAAACAATTAGCTTATATATAGACACATTCGATTAGTGGTACTCAACCGTGGTCGCTATGACCCTTGGGAATCCAGATAAGATTTTGTTGTCAAAATTTTATGCGCAATAAATTGGTTATAATTCCAGAATAGTGGAGGCGCAATGGCCCAGTGGTTAGGGCAGCGGACTCGCGGTCATAGGATTGCGGTTTCGATTCCCAGACCGGGCGTTGTGAGGGTTTATTGAGCGAAAACACCTAAAACTCCACGAGGCTCTGGCAGGGGATGGTGGCGAACCCTGCTGTACTCTTCCACCACAACTTTCTGCCACTCCTTACTTCCTGTTTCTGTTGTGCCTGTAATTCAAAGGGTCAGCCTTGTCACACTGTGTCACGTTGAATATCCCCGAGAACTACGTTATGGGTACACGTGTCTGTGGAGTGCTCAGCCACTTGCACGTTAATTTCAGGAGCAGGTTGTTCTGTTGATCGGATCAACTGGAACCCTCGAGGTCGTAAGCGACGGAGTGCCAACAACAATTCCAGAATACACAAAATAGTTTAACACTTTTGTTTTTGTATGTAATTCCTAATAACATTTAATTCTAAAAACACGATAGGATTTTTTTAAAACATGGAATGGTTATGAGGGCCCACCTAGGTAAAATAGGAACGAAAGGGGCAAAAATTGATTGAGAACCACAGCTTTAGATAATGTAGCCCGATAAACCCGTAAAAGAAGAAGATAACCACAATCGCGGCTGAATGCTTTTATTAAGTACCTGTTGGATCAAAACTGATCTGGGTTAAGAGCTAGTTTGGGATTAGCCGGTGATCTAAGTTTAGCCATGATAACAACAACAATTAAATCCTACTTCCCCGCTCTTGGTTTAAACAGTAAGGCTATAGAATGTCAAATGCGTCACACACTATAACATAAACGTACCACACAAACGCGCGCGCATAGACTAACAAAGGGCAAATATGCCAGGAATTAGGCGCAAAACCTCAATCTTCGACACATATTTAACTTAGTAAATAAAAATACACAATGAACATATAGTTTGCGAAAATTCCCAGGCACTGCGTCTGACCAACACTAAAACAAAGAAACGTCAACATTTACTGCTCATGTAATGTATTTCGCTTATTGTGATTTATTTATATCAGACTCGCCTTGTGTAAACCTAACCTCTACGCTACAAAGCATGAGAAACAGCAATAAACCCGCAAAAAAAACTGCATTTCATACAATCACAGCTGTACGGAAACCACGCCCAATGTTCAAACTGTAGAACGACAGAAAATCTCGAAAAATTAATGTTTACGATCTGAGTATGAAAAGGGTGAAATATATTGTTACAGCGGGCTCGCAATTATATTATGTTTAGCACTAGACGTTCAATAACTATTAAACTGCCAGTCACATTTGCGACACCTTTAGTGTAAAATAAACCTTACAACATTAACTCTTCTCACACAGTCTATATACGCGGGTGCATACGCACTCACATGCATGCAAATACAGAGTCACATATTCAATTTTAACAAAAAACCTGTTGGCTGCTGTGTACCGTTGGGGGTTCTTTATAACCAGTGACACTGTTTTCTTTCTCTCTCCTTTTTTTTTTTACCTCGTGCATTGAGTACTGGATACAAATCGTCCCATAAGCAAATATAACCAGTGGATTAAAAAAAACTACGATATCGGAGACAGGGTTCATTGTTTTAAAATCGAGCTGTTGCTACTCCTGGGCCTTTTAACAACGTGCTTCACGTAACAATCCTGTTCTTTACCGACACAAGAATCTATTTTAGAAGCTTATAAGGAACATAAGATAATTCACAGGGACAGCCATCGACTTTTTCTATTCAAAGCATTTAAAAAAAATTATATGTTATTATCTATAGCTGTATCCGTTTCGAATTCAACCAGTTTTTTTGTTTTTTGTTTTTTCCCTTTCTCCTATAATTCTATTCATATTTAGATTACTTTACAGAAATATAAAACTTGCAGTCTCGGTACATAATTTTATATACTTATGCAGAATGAAAAGAAAAGCTGAACGTGACAAGATAGGAAGTCGGGGATTCCATGAACGCTGACGTGGGAAAAAAAACAAACAAAACAATAAAGACAACCACCGTATTTGCAGGCGTATAAGAAGCCATTTTAGAAAATTTTTAAATCTATCGAAAAATTACTTCGCATCAAGATCGAGCGCTATACAATATGGATCCGAATGAACATAAGTCCATTAGGTACTACTTAAATAAATTGTTGAAAACAAGTCAAAATATCACAGTCTTTTTATGCCTAAATTTACGAAAAATTGCTAAGAGTATGTCTGCAGTTACGAGGGGAATTCACATCGCTGCTCATCCTTCCCCAGCACCCATGGCCCACGCATCATATGTATTTATTCTTATTCTTTTATTCTTTTATTCACTTGACTGCGGCCATACTAGAGCACCACCTTGAAGTGTTTCAGTCGAACAAATCAACCCAAGCACTTACTTTTGAAGCCGGGGTATTTTTGCCGAACCGCTAAGTTACGGGGATGTCGACATACTCACACCGATTGTCACGCGGTGATAAGAGTGGTGGTGGGTGGAGAAACACAGACACACACACACACACACACACACACACACACACACGTATATATATATATATATTCGACAGGCTTCTTTCAGTTTTCACAAGGATTTGGTCGGTCCGAGGCTATAGTAGAATACACGCAGTGGGACTGAACTCGGGACTATGTGGTTGAGAAGCAAGCATCTTATCACACAGCCACGACTTACATAATTTAAAGACTGTAAGGCGGCGAACTGGCAGAAACGTTAGCACGCCGGGCAAAATGCTTAGCGGGTATTTCGTCTGTCTTTACGTTTTGAGTTCAAATTCCTCCGTGGTCGACTTTGCCTTTCATCCTTTCGGGGTCGATAAATTCAGTACCAGTTACTTACTGGAGTCGATCTAATCGACTGCCCCCTCCCCCTAAAATTTCGAGCCTTGTGCCTAGAGGAGAAAAGATTATTAAAGTCTGTGTTACCTTTAAGAAACGTTCATTTTTATAATTATCAAAATGAAATTTCTCTGGGAAAGACGAATATACCGTTAAACTTCATCGGCTTATCATCTACTAGGAAAGAGTGGATAGCAACAAAACTATAGAGGTTGTGTCCCACCCTGGTGGCCGATTTCTTTAGCACAAAACGTCACAGCCATGTATACCAGCTTTACTTCCTGAATCACAATTCTCCCGATCAAAATATAAACAACTAAACAATTGGTATGTAAAGTCTGTCAGTATTACGCTTTACATTGTGAACAGCTTGTTCTATTTTTAGCCAAGTTTTGTAGCTCAGTCTTTCTTCTTCTTCTTCTTCTTCTTCTTCTTCTTCTTCTTCTTCTTCTTCTTCTTCTTCTTCTTCTTCTTCTTCTTCTTCTTCTTCTTCTTCTTCTTATTATTATTATTATTATTATTATTATTATTATTATTATTCTTATTGTTCAGTAGTTTTATTTTTATAACGTGCTTTCACTTCACTTCCGAGCGCAGCTCTGTGCGCCTTGGGTATGTGCTGTGGTTTGCTGTGATGCTCTTATGGTTACTGTATTGAAAGTGTTTTGCGTAGAATGTGTGCAGTGCCCAGTAGTGCAATTTTCTGTATGTTATATATATTCGTAAGTCCTGGTGTTTTTGTTATGTATTTGTCTGAATATTTTTTTTATCATACCTAAGGCACCTACTATGATAGGAATTGTTGTTGTTGTTGTTGTTGTTGTTATAGCGGCGAGCTGGCAGAATCGTTAGCAGGCCGGGCGAAATGTTTAGCGCTATTTCGTCTGCCGCTACGTTCTGAGTTCAAACTCCGCCGAGGTCGACTTTGCCTTATATCCTTTTCGGGCCGATAAATTAAGTACCAGTGAAACAGTAATGTTGATGTAATCAACTATCCCCCTACCCCTAGATTTCAGGCCTTGTGCCTGTAGTAGAAAGGAATATTATTATTATCATCATTGTTATTATTATTATTATTATTATTATTATTATTGAGTGAGAGAGCAGGGCATGCCATCAAAGTGACACTGGGGTAAAATATACGAAGCTCAGTATACCCCTCATGACTACCCGTCTGATAAGGGTACACCAGGCACATACATCACGACCATATGTGCGCGACATGGTGATCTCATATCAAGATAAACAGCGCATGACCTTGCAGGTGGGGCCCAGTTAGAATTTTCTTCAGGTCGAGTAGCCCATCCCGCTTAAAAGGTCTTTGACTAAAGGTTGTCTGAGGATGTCGAACGAAATACCCATGTTTCCAATGGTGAATTATCCAAACTTCCAAAGAATTCCTCTCAAAACATGACTATGATGCTTCCCCAACTACTTCTGCTCGTGATCAGAGATGCACGTATCGTCAGCCACCAAGGGACATGCTCAACTGGTTAAGGTCAAACAACTGACAAGCAAATCTGTGGTATTAAGCAGAATATTTGTTGTAGCTCATCTTTTATACCAAGATTATTATCATCATCATCATCATCATCATCATCATCATCATCACCATCATCATCATCATTATTATTATTATTATTATTATTATTATTATTATTATTATTATTATTATTATTTTTATTATTAATATTATTGTTCAGTAGTTTTATTTTTATAACGTGCTTTCACTTCACTACCGAGCGCAGCTCTGTGTGCCTTGGGTATGTGCTGTGGTTTGCTGTGATGCTCTTATGGTTACTGTATTGAAAGTGTTTTGCGTAGGATGTGTGCAGTGCCCAGTAGTGCAATTTTCTGTATGTTATATATATTTGTAAGTCCTGTTGTTTTTGTTATGTATTTGTCTAAATATTTTTTATTATACCTAAGGCGTCTACTATGATAGGAATTGTTTCTGTTTTTAGATTCCACATTCGAGTTATCTCTATTTCCAGGTCTTTGTATTTTGAAAGTTTCTCCATTTCTTTTAGGGAAACGTTGTCATCTGCTGGTAGTGATACATCATTATTATTATTATTATTATTATTATTATTATTATTATTATTATTATTATTATTATTATCATCATCAAGGCGTCTACTGTTTCTATACGGCTGAACGAGTACGAAGCAACTTCCGCGTTCGCTTGTCTGGTAAGCTTATGAATATTTAGTATAAAAGAAAATTTTGTATAGAAGAAAATATTAGTTGATTTTTATACAATAACATTTTGTTCAACAGACAAAAATTGGTTAAATATTCTGTAAAAGGAAAGTATGTGTTTACTTATTAGTTTTACTTGCGTGTGCCTTTTTTTTTTTCGTCTCTCAGACTACACGATTTCAAGATGGCTACTTCCGGTAGCGTCTGAAAGACAATGTGACTGGAGATGAGATCAAGTCTAGAATCGATTTAAAAAATTTCTTTTTTTTTACTATTTTTCTTTAGTATGAATATGTATGAATATTTGTGCGCATGTGTCTGTGTATGGTGTGTGTGTGTGTGTGTGTGTGTGTGTGTGTGTGTGTGTGTGTGTGTGTGTGTGTGTACAATTTGTCAACGACAAGACACAGAGCAACGGAGAGGGCTACTTTCAATTAGAACTGAGACGTATGCAATAGCTTCCACAACTGGCGACAGCAACCATATCAACAACAACAATGATAACGATTTCGAATCTTGGCACAAGGCGTGAAATTTCGGGGAAGGGACCTCGTCGATGACATCGACGCCAGTGCTTGAATGGAACCTATTTCTTTAGATCCGAAAGGATGAAAAACACAGTCGACCTCGGCGAAATTCTAACTCAGAACGTAAAAACCGATACATATATATATATATATATATATATATATAAACATATATATATATATATATATATAAAACAATAATAAATGAGTATATGCATATATACGTACAGGTATGTGCATACCTACGTCTACCTGTATATATAGGTGCATATCTGGGTACAGGACATTGCAAACAAAACGTAGACAAGAAAATAATAATAACGAGAGTACAGAAAACACACAAGCCACATGGACCGCAAATTTAATTTGTATACACAAATTAAACCTGTGCCATGGAGGAATGTAGTGGCGGACAATATATATATATATATATATATATATATATATATATATATATATATATATATATATATATATATATATATATATATATATATATATATTGTTGTTGTTGGCACTCCGTCGCTTACGACGTCGAGGGTTCCAGTTGATCCGATCAACGGAACAGCCTGCTCATGAAATTAACGTGCAAGTGGCTGATCACTCCACAGACACGTGTACCCTTAACGTAGTTCTCGGGGATATTCAGCGTGACACAGTGTGACATGGCTGACCCTTTGAATTACAGGCACAACAGGGAATAAGAGTGAGAGAAAGTTGTGGTGGAAGAGTACAGCAGGGTTCACCACCATCCCCTGCCAGAGCCTCGTGGAGTTTTAGGTGTTTTCGCTCAATAAACACTCGCAACGGCCGGTCTAGGAATCGAAACAGCGATCTTATGACCGCGAGTCCGCTGCCCTAACAACTGGGACATTGCGTCCCCCCCCCACATATATATATATATATATATATATATATATATATATATATATATATATATATATATGTATATCCATATATATTTATGCATATTATATATATATATATATATATATATATATATATATATATATATATATATATATATATATATATATTTATGCATATTATATATATATATATGCATATTATATATATATATATATATATATACATATACATGCATATATATAAATATATACGCATATATACATAAATCTATGCATAACGAAATCACACATGATCTATGTTATGTCGAGTCGACGTTCACCTTCGTTTAACCGTTAACCTTGTCTGGCCTTCTTACTAATTTTACTTAACCTTTTCGTTCTCTACTCAGATATATTCCTTTTGGTTCCCACAGCAATCCTCAAGAATAAGAACCTTCTACTTAACGAGATTCCACTTATTGTCACCACATATACAGTTTTCTAAGTTTTTTATGTTATTAGTTCAAGTTTATTAGTGCTAGCTTCATTGTTTTACGAGGTCAACATTGCTGAAGATTAATATTATCATCATCCTGCTTTTGGTTTTTTCACATGTGCAAGTCTATTTACATTATCAACTACTTTATACTTTATGCTTTCGCAACGAGTCCATTTCCTTTAGAACCGAGAAATTTTATATTTTATTCATTTATTATTTAATAGTTTTTTCATTATTTTTTGTTCTTCTTTCCTATTTTCTTTCTTTTTTTTTTTGATATTCTCTATATATATGATTGACTTGTTTCGCAAACACACACACACACACACACACATGTATATATACACACACACACATGTATACACACACACACACACACACACACACACACACACACACACATATATATATATATATATATATATATATATATATATATATATAATAGTGCCTTCTATTATAGATTCGAGCCGACCAAATTTTTGCGAGTAGATCTGGTAAACAGAAACTGAAAGAAGCCCATCGTGTAAATATATATATATATATATATATATATATATATATATATATATATATATATATATATATATATATATGGGAGAATGTACGAAAAAACAACGAAAAGACGAGGACAGGTGGTGTAAATAACAAAAGGATGTATTAGTATGACGCTCGGGAATACGGAAAGTCTTTGACGTTTCGAGCTACGCTCTTCAACAGAAAGAATACGGAGACAAGGAGAAAAACACGGAGAAAAAAAATTGAATAGTGTTCAGTCAACGGTCAATCATATATATATATATATATATATATATATATATATATATATATATATATCAGATCTACTCGCAAGAATTTGGTCGGCTCGAATCTATAATAGAAGGTATATTCCGATGGTGTCACGCAGTGGGACTGAAACCGGAATTATATGGTTGAGAATCAAAGGTCTTACCACGTACCTACACCTGTGACATTTATTTACAGATTATTCTGTCTGATGCTCTTCCGAATTTACCCTTAAGATACAGGGCCTATTCAACCTTTGAGTTCGAGGACTGCTTCACTTGACATCATGGAGTGTCCGTACACCGTGGGGCCTGTGTGAAACATGTATAGGGACCAGCCCTACTTCGAGTTCTGAACACCTTACTTACTGGACCAAATTCTGCTATTTCAGGTGTAACTGGAGCACTTGACCGAGACTCCATGCTACAATTGCTTGAACGGTTCTCAAAATAGCGATGAAACTTCTGAAATATCCAGCTGGAGCCTCATCAAAGGGTTTGTTGTAATAGCTTGGTCAGGACTATCAGAGAGGACGAGAGAGAGAGAAAAGGAGGGAAGGGGAGAGAGAGTGATTCATAGTAGTGACGATCTTAATTCCTCAATAGGTAATACCATTCACGAAGTTGGCCTCTGGCCCGTCAGTCAAGACGTACCTGTTTGTTTTGTTGGCAGGTCCACGGTCCATCGCCAGAATGCCAGGCCTCTCGCAGCTTCACCAATATTACTCATCTTTTGCTTAATGAATGGACTGCAGTGACGTAAAATGAAATGTTTTGCTGAAAAAGACAACCCTTCGCCCGGTTCGTCACCCGTAATCTTACGATTATGAGTGAAACTCCCCAACCACTAAGCGACGCACCTCCACTAATTCCTCAATGATATCATTTAGCTTTAAAGCATAATAAACCACTGCAATGAGAAATTCAGACTCGGATTTAACTCTTTATTCAAGCCATTTCATCTTAGCTGTTAATACTTTTCGGCAAGAAAGGGAAAAATAGGCAAGGACATTACAAGTTTTGTTTAATCCTCTGCTATCCTGAAATAAGCTACCTTTGACAGAAACGATAGAACATCAGACAAAACGCTTGAGGTTTCTTTACATCAAGTTTAACTTTGTGTCAGTGGAGGCGCAATGGCCCAGTGGTTAGGGCAGCGGACTCGCGGTCATAGGATCGCGGTTTCCTATGTTTATTGAGCGAAGACACCTAAAGCACCACGAGGCTCCGTCAGCGAACCCTACTGTACTCTTTCACCACAACTTTCTCTCACTCTTACTTCCTGTTTCTGTTGTGCCTGTAATCCAAAGGGTCAGCCTTGTCACACTGTGTCACGTTGAATATCCCCGAGAACTACATTAAGGGTACACGTGTCTGTGGAGTGCTCAGCCACTTGCACGTTAATTTCACGAGCAGGCTGTTCCGTTGATCAGATCAAGTGGAATCCTCGACGTCGTAAGCGACGGAGTGCCAACAAGTACTCAACTAGTACTTATATTATTGACCCTGAAAGGATGAAAAGCAAAGTCGACCTCCGCAGATTTAGAACTCAAAACTTACAGACGGATGAAATAGTGCTAAGCAGTTTGGCCGGCATTCTAACGATCCTACCATCTCGCCAATAACGTTCTTTGCTATGGTTGAGGTACTTTTGTAATGTGCTGCTAGATTGCTTTAAATATTACCGGTTTTAATACACTAAAACATTTTTTCCAGAATACACGCTGCTGAAATTGGGGGATGCATCTAATATGCACGTGCATCATTTGTGCTATCAAATACGATAAGTAAGTAAATAAATAAAGGATAAAATACTTGTAAAATTCTTCATTCTTCGTAAAACGTTGCCCATTTTATATGGAAATTGAATCAGTTACAGCTTCTTGATTTATAAAAGAACAGAGTTTAGAAAGTGCTAAATTATACTAACGCCTGGAACCAACAAATATCATTTGTCTTGCAACTTATAAATTCTTTTTGCCATAATGCCGGAAACGATATTCAATAAAACTGACTCTAATTTGCACCTTTCTTCACGAATTGCCACAAATAAATATTCTATGGCCTTAATATACTTTTAACTTTGTGTTTGACCCAATGATTTAACGTACATCTTAAATATAGTTCAGGCTAAATCTAAACAAAATTTTCTGTTTCTTCATCTTAGAGAAACATTTGGATAGATTCGACAAAATAAGTAGGAGAATTCTTTTCTACTCTAGGCAAAAGGCCCGAAATTTGGGGGAAGGAGGCCAGTCAATTAGATCGACCCCAGTACGTAAGTGATACTTAATTTATCGACCCCAAAAGGATGAAAGGCAAAGTCGACCTCGGAGGGAATTGGGCCTGAGAACGTAAAGACAGACGAAATACCGCTACACATTTCGCCCGGCGTGCTAACGTTTCTTATTTCTTTATTGCCTACAAGGGGCTAAATATAGAGGGGACAAACAAGGACAGACAAAGGGATTAAGTCAATTACATCGACCCCAGTGCGTAAATGGTACTTAATTTATCGACCCCGAAAGGATGAAAGGCAAAGTCGACCTCGGCGGAATTTGAACTCAGAATGTAACGGCAGACGAAATACCGCTAAGCATTTCGCCCGGCGTGCTAACGATTCTGCCAGCTCGCCGCCTTAATAAGTAGGAGAATTGCCATGTTGTATATTTATTGCTGGTCTGGTTTAAAGTTCAATGTTCTTATAAATTTTGTTTTTTTATTATTTTTTTTAACTTTTCCATGTTTCAGTCATTGGACTGAAGCTATGCTGCGACTCCACCTTGAAGGGTTTCGTCGAACAGTTAGATCATAGAACTCTTTTTCAAGTTTGATGCCGAAGCGCTCAGTTACGAGAACATGTGGTTGCTAGTCAAACTTCTTAACCACACTGCAACGCTTGCACCTATTACACACACACACACACACACACACACACACACACACACACACACACACACACACACACACACATAATAATAATAATAATAATAATAATAATAATAATAATAATAATAATAATAATAATAGAAAATTTAGACAATACGTATAATTAGATTAGTGTATTTAAATGTTGAATAGAGCACCGGCACAGTCTAAGCTACCTGTTGTCATCCTTAGTTGTGGTACACTTCCGTTGGATTTACTTCAGGAACTTCGCAGTGGCAGTTAGGGTAAGAGTATCAATAGAAGGAGATGGATTTCGTATTAGACTTTTACTAGGTACAGCATGTTTCGACCCATCAGTCTGGGTCTCTTCAGGCACATTGATAAAGATGTCTCACAGAGATCTTTGGTGTCGGCTGGCTTGTTGTTATTTGCCCTATCACAGATTCATTCGTCAGTGGTCCGGATAACAGGACACGCATTATTGTGAACAGGGCTGCGAGCTGGCAGAATCGTTAGCGCGCCGGACGAAATGCCTAGCGGTATTTCGTCTGCCGTTAAGTTCTGAGTTTAAATTCCACCGAGGTCGAATTTGCCTTTCATCTTTTCGGGGTCGATTAAATAAGTACCAGTTACGTACTTGGGTCGATGTAATCGACTTAATCCCTTTGTCTGTCCTTGTTTGCCCCCTCTATGTTTAGCCCCTTGTGGGCAATAAGGAAATTAGAAACGTCAGCACGTCGACGAAATGTTTAGCGGTATTTCGTCTGCCGTTACGTTCTGAGTGCAAATTCCGCTGAGGTCGACTTTGCCTTTCATCTTTTCGGGGTCGATAAATTAAGTACCAGTTGCGTACTGGGGTCGATGTAATCGACTTAATCCCTTTGTCTGTCCTTGTTTGTCCTCCCTATGTTTATCCCCCTGTGGGCAATAAAGAAATAACTATTGTGAACTATGTTTCACTTATCGCGGACTGCTCTGTGATAACACAGGTCGGCGACCAGTCAAAGTTTCTACTTGGTTCCCAAAAGCGTCCCGTCCCCCACGAAAATCTACAATAATCAGCTACCCAGAATGCACTGATTATCGCTCGTGTTTACATCACCGTATTGCAAATCAACCCATCTTTTACACGCATTTACACACTCGCATCCAACAATATGTGATCAGAAAATATACGAAAACGCCTGATCCAAAAAAAAAAAAAAGAAAACGACGTAGACGAGTGTATTTGTTATTCACTGATCATATGTTATAAAATTGTGCTTTGAATATTATTCCAAACATGAAATAATATCATTATGTGTGTCTTAAAGCTATTTTGTGGTGTTATTTGTGTAGAAGGGACACCTAGAGGTCTCTGAACGAAACCTTTTGACTCCTATAGGTTCTGTTATTCATTTAACACTGAGATATTTAACACGATTTTTTTTGTTGTTTATTTGCTTTGGAAATTAACCAAGCATCCGTGATAAATGAGGATAGATGATTTTTCATTAAATATAGGATGCTTCTGTCATCGTTTCTGAACAGAAGTCACGGCCAATATACCTCTGATCTTAGCTCTACTCGATCAAGTTTGACACAAAACTAATCAACAACAACAACAGCGGCAGGAGAAGCAATAGCAGTAGGAGATACGACAAGGACTTTTGCATTTTTTTTTTGTGTGTTCAACCCTCCGTAAGTTTTTGTTTTATTTGAACTCCCAATCATCTGTGATGGCCATTTGCAGATAAACCTTGAAAGTTATGGTTCATTCAAAAAGAAAAAGCGTTTTCAAAGAAATGAAATTCCTTTTGTCTTTTCTTTCTTCATTATTATTATCATAATTCTTCTTCTTCTTCTTCTTCTTCTTCTTCTTCTTCTTCTTCTTCTTCTTCTTCTTCTTATTATTATTATTATTATTATTATTATTATTATTATTATTATTATTATTATTATTATTATTATTATTATTATTATTATTAATATTATTATTATTGTTCAGTAGTTTTATTTTTATAACGTGCTTTCACTTCACTACCGAGCGCAGCTCTGTGTGCCTTGGATATGTGCTGTGGTTTGCTGTGATGCTCTTATGGTTACTGTATTGAAAGTGTTTTGCGTATTATTATTATTATTATTATTATTATTATTATTATTATTATTGAGGCGGCGATCCTTAATAAGAATGGCTGAGGCGGCGAGCTGGCAGAAACGTAAGCACGCTGGACGGAATGCTTAGCGGTATTTCGTCTGCCGCTACGTTCTGAGTTCAAATTCCACCGAGGTCCACTTTACCTTTCATCCTTTCAGGGGTCGATAAAATAAGTGCCAGTTAAACACTGCGGTCGATGTAATCGACTACCCACTTCCCCA